>NC_057794.1:132265214-132539205 GCF_018294505.1 Triticum aestivum
AGGACAGAATAAGGGCACGTGTGGCTCGCATCCGCGCGTGTCCGTTCGACCGCAAACTCGGTCCAAAATTAAACCGATAATGGGTTGAAAGCGGATAAAAAATGGTTGACAGTCTGTCTACGACCGCGCGTTGGATGGCTTGTTTTGTCCGTTTACCCAAACGGACACGGACGACCATTCGGTGTCGTGCGTTAGTGGTGCGTTAGTCGGCCGCCTGAGACGAAAAACGACTCGCGTCTAGCCAAAGTTGATATGCTTCGTCACCAGGTACGGCCGTACCGGTACCGGTACTAGTAGAAAAATCATTTTTCGTCGCTCCCACTTCCACTCCTATTCCTCGTGTCAAAGCGCGCGTCCGAAGCTCGCTCCAGTTATTACCGCCAATGGAGCTGCAGGAAGACAAGCGTGCCGCGGATGAGGAGAGCCAGCCTCACTTCCTGATCGTGACGTACCCGGCGCAGGGGCACATCACCCCGGCGCGTCACCTCGCGCGCCGTCTCGTGCGCGCGGCTGCCGGCGCCGGCGGTGCGCGCGTCACCATATGCACCCCTGTCTCGGCCTTTCGGAAGATGTTCGCTGACGCAACAAGCGCGGTGGGCGGCGACGAGATAAGGGAAGAGGGCGGGGTCGCATACGCCGCTTACTCCGACGGCTACGACGGTGGGTTCGACCGCACCGCGGGCGACTACGCGCACTACATGTCGCAGGTGAGGCTGGAGGGAGCGCGCACGCTGTCCGGGCTGCTCCGGCGCCTCGGCGATCGCGGGCACCCCGTCACCTGCGCAGTGTACACGCTGCTCATGCCGTGGGTGGCCGGCGTTGCGCGGGCGTACGGCGTGGCGGTCGTCGCGGTGTTCTGGATCCAGCCGGTCACCGCGCTCGCCGCGTACTACCACTACTTTCGAGGGAGCCGGGAGGCCGTCATGGTAGCCGCCGCGTCGCGTGACCCGAATGCCGAGGTGTGTATCCCGGGCCTCCCGCCGCTCCGGTTCCGGGACCTGCCGTCCTTCCTCGCCGTCACCTCGGACGACGACCCCTTTGCCTGCCTGATCCCGGAGTTCCGCGAGCTCATCGACGCGCTCGACGGCGACTCCGAGAAGCCCCCGACGTACGTCGTCGCCAACACGTTCGACGCCATGGAGCCTGACGCGCTGGCTTCGCTGAGGCCTCACGTCGAAGTGGTAACCGTCGGTCCCGTGCTCTCGTTCCTGCACGACGGCCACGACGGCAACAGTCCAAACGACCTGTTCGACCACGACGGCGAAGGCTACCTCCACTGGCTGGATACGAAGCCGGCCAAGTCGGTGGTGTACATCTCCTTCGGGAGCACGTCGGTGATGAGCAAGACGCAGGTCGCCGAGATAGCGGAGGCCATGAGCCAGTCCAACAGGCCGTTCCTGTGGGTGCTACGGAAAGACAACTGCAGGGACAAGGACGAAGGCGACGCGATCAAGGGACTCCTCGCAACGGCGTCGGCGGCCACGTACGACGACGACGCCGGCGGCGGCATGGTGGTGGAGTGGTGCGACCAGGCGCGTGTGCTCTCGCATCCGTCCGTGGGGTGCTTCGTGACGCACTGCGGGTGGAACTCGACGCTGGAGAGCGTGGCCTGCGGCGTGCCCATAGTTGCGGCGCCGCAGTACTCGGACCAGGGGACGAACGCGTGGCTCGTGGAGCGGGCGCTGGGCGTGGGTGTCCGCGCCGCGGCGCGCGCGGAGGACGGCGTCCTGGAGACCGGGGAGCTGAGGAGGTGCGTGGAGATCGCTACGTCGGAGGCGGTGACGTCGCGCGCCGCGTCGTGGAAGGAGGAGGCGAGGGTGGCCGTGGCCGACGGCGGCGGCTCGGACCGGAGCCTGATGGAGTTCGTGCGGCGGATTGCACGCGGTAGTACCTGAAATTGTTACTGCGGCTGCACGTTTGTTCCGGTTATTAGTTACTGTCGTGAGTGTATTAATGCCGCGGGAGATTCTGACTACCCTGCCCATGGAAGGATAAGAGGATCAAAAGCTGAAGCGAAGTGATTGATGCGATGCTTATCGTGTCCGGATGTCTCTCTCTTTCGGTCATTCTCAAGACGGAGGATAGGGCGATGTATGGAGATGCACAAAGCCGTATGGCAGGCGAGCAGTTATGTACTAGTACTAGCTTTGTTTGTCTAAAAAAGATTGGAAATGCAGCCGTACTTTGATGCACTCCAAGTGGGTTCTTAATCGTGTCATCCGGCGATAGAATGTCGCTTTTTCTAATGCACATCTAAATATGTTATAAGTATTGTCATCTAAGTAGCCGTACACTTTAAGTGGAGCATCTACAGCAAGCTATTCCGGCCTCTATATGTCCGCGTAAACGACCGGGTGTGTTTGGTTGCAAAGGACTGAACTTTTTTTGGTCCAAGGGATTAAAGAAAAAAGACCCTCCAATAATTTTTTTCTAGTCCCTTAAGAGTCCCTCCTGTTTGGTTACACAGTGATTAAAAAAGAATTTTTCTAGTCTAGTCTCTGTAACCAAACAGGGCATCAAACACTCATGACCGCAGCCGTGCATCTCATGTCACCTAAATCTACACTATGAACCCACAAAAAAAATCCATACTATCGATGCAACCTAAAATAAATCGTATAGATCATCAACGAAATTCTGGAACATAGAATAAATGGACATAGAACAAGCCGGTAGTTAATTCACATCAAAATACACAGTTTAAACATCATAGTTCAGCCGGCAAATGGACAGAGATTTAAACTAAAATTACTAGATACGCAAAACAAAGATAGAGAGGGCCGAGGAATTCAGCACTTCCTCGCCGGTCCTTTGCCTTTGTGGTAGAGCGGTTGTAGCCCTTCATGTAGGCGTCAACAGCGGAAGGGGGTCATCGAACCCCGAGCATGAGCCATTCGTGATGTCGGAGTCGTCGTAGGAGGACGAGATGAAGCCGACCATCCTATGGGTGGCCCGGTTTTGCTGCTTCGCCAGCCGGGCGGCTTTCACTGCCGCCGCTGCCTTCTCCTTTGGCTCGCGCTTCGATTGCTAGATGCCGAGCCGGGACACCTTGGCGTTCTTCCGACAGAGGCAGCGACCGTCTCTATGTTGTCAGCAAGCGATGGAGCACATCCGCGAGGAGTTGCTCCTCCGCATCGGACGCCGCCGACAATATGCGCCGATGGAGGGAGGAAGGCGCGACCACCTCCAGCATCGTGGCCTCTCCCTAGCTCCCTTCCTCTCGCAGCGGGCGACACACGCCTCCGATTCAGGCGTCTGTGGCGCGGGCATGAGCACCCAATGATGCCCTTGAGGAGCAGCTGCCGGTGGGATAGGAGGTTGTCGGCTGAGCGGAGCGGGGTGGACCGAGCGCGCAGACCTGCGCGCGGTGCAGGATGGGCAGGAGACGGTGTCCGCGCTGCGACGTTGAGCGACAAGGGACGAAGCATAGCCCAAGATGTTGCGGGGGAGGAGGGAGGGGGCAGGAGGTAGCTGCTCGTCGTCGCCCACCTCTGCTTCGCACATGGGGGCGTCCCAATTGATGGGATCGTCCTTGCTGCCAGACTCGGCGCCAGCACCACTGCCTGTCCTCGACATTGGGACAAAGAAGGGAGTGGAGGGGGCAGATAGCGGTTGGGGAAGCGACAATGTAATACCCCGGGAATCATGCTACAATAATCTCCCCCTAATGATGGCCATGTCATCATGATTATTATGCAAATTGCCACTTACCCAAAATCAAAGATAATTCAAATTTAAATTTCAAGTAAAATTATTGTTTCTTTGACAGTAAAACTAAAATGTTCGCATTATTCTATAGATTCTCCTGACCATTGTCATGTTGAACCCAACTTCATTTGAGTCACAACTAAATTCCTAGGAAGTTAATAGGTGGTCCAACAACAAATAAAATGGCCTTTTCGAAATAAAAATTATTTATACAATCCAAATTGACCTCGAACTTTGTGGGCCTCTTCAATATATTGCATAGTATTTATTTACCAACTTTCGTAAATAACAAAATTCATTTAATAGTTATCTTCTATATCTAAATAGCTAGCCCCCACTAACTATTCCTCTCAACATGCAAGTATGCCACATCAACGCACAACATGCACGAAAAAAAGCCCCACACTCACTATCATATGTCTCGCAACATGCAAGCATGCCACTTCATCATGAAACCTGCATGAAAAAAGACATATCTCAACATGCGAATTTCTATTCTATTAGTCTATTTATATTTAATAAACATTTTACAACTATATAGTGATCAAACATAATAAAGTATATGTAGTTTCAGTTTTATCCTTTTATATATGTTTACAATGAATCACATTGAGATATGTTATAAAATATTCTCGCAACAACGTGCGGGGTATCATCTAATTTACCAAGTGGATCCACCCCTTTGACTGTATGGAGTACTCTTTGGAAGCTGCAATGTCCACGTAAAGTTCAGATTTTTGGTTGGAGAATTTTGCGAGGAATTATTTCGTGCTATCCTTACTAATAGGCATGTTGGTTCAAATGGTGCATGCCCCATCTGTCATCAAGGCGCCGAGGACATCCGACATCTGCTATTCTTGTGCACTAATGCACGATCCTTGTGGTCCCATCTTGGGTTAACTCATATCACTAACCAAGCGATACATGTTGACAGGTCAGGTTCGGTCATCTTTGAATATATACTCTCACCACCGGATCAACAAGTAGCTATACATCCATCTTTGAACTTCAAACGGGTTATAGCCGTGGGAGGTTGGTACCTATGGTGGATCAGAAGACAAATAACAGATAATGAATCGGTTTCACCACAGTGGAGGTGGGCATTATCAGTGCTATCCATTGCGAGCAATCATCAGAGGGTGTCATTGCTCACCCCTAGCTTCCCTGAAGCAAAATGGAGTAAGCCAGACCCTCAATTTAATAAATTGAATGTTGATGTAGCTTTTTATTCCGATGAAGGTGTTGGGGCTACATCGGCCATACTACGAGATGTTAGAGGAAACTTTGTGGCGGCACAATGCAAATTTATCCCTTTTGCTGCAGATGTGATCAGTATAGAAGCTTTGGCAATGAGAGACGGTCTAGTTTTTGCTAATTCTCTTGGATTCAATTGGTTGGAAGTGGAATCAAACTCCCTACAGGTTATTAATTTCTGTAATGGTCAAACTAGATGACGGGACTCAGTGGTGGCAATCTTCCCGGAATATGTGGATACTAGTTCCTTGATTGGGAAGGTCATTTTTAAGTATTGTTACCGTTCTTGTAATCAAGCAGCTCATGCGCTAGCTAATTTTTATTTCTGTAATAAATCTTCTTTCAGTTGGTTGGACGAGCCTCCTGACTGTGTTGTCAGTAAGCTCGTAGACGATGTAAACATTGTTTAATTTTAATAAAGCTAGCTATGATGGACTTTCCTAAAAAAAGAGAAAACAAAGATGAAAGCAGAAAAGGGGAAGGAAAGGCCCATGCGGATTGGAAAGGCCCAGTCCACATCCCCCGTTCGCCTTCCTCCTCGCTACAGGGGCAGAGGGGATTGTGGCGTTCATCCGCCAGCCATGGCTGCGCCATGCTGTGCGTGGCGGCCATACCCGACCTCCCCGACGCCTAAGACTAGCCACAGTGGGAGTAACTTCAGCAGTAACATCGAGTCCAACTCAGCAAATTGGCTTATGTGGCAATGAGTTAATGAGGAGAGAGGTAGTTGTAGTAACTTAGCTAGTTGCTGTAACATCACATGTCCCAATGCAATATGAGTCTATAACCTAATAAATGAATCCTTGCATGTTACCACACTTAAGTTACTACCCACTATAAAAGTAGTAACATAGTCTAGGGATACGTGTATGTTACTAGTGTATGTTACTCTCCATTGTGGCTAGTCTAAAAGACATGCCCCGCGGCCCCTAAATCGTAAGCCCTCGCTTCTCCCCTCACGTCTCTCTCTCTCTCTCTCTCTCTCTCTCTCTCTCTCAAATCGAGCTCGCAACCGAGCTCCTGGTCGTCTCCATACCCTGCATACACGGCCAGCCGCTGAGGTGCTCCACCGGTTTGTGTCCCCAAGCTTCGTCATAGTCACCTTCATCAAGTACGTGCACTGGAATGGACCGGAAGCCTCAGGGACGACGATTGTAACCCTTCTTCCCCGACGTTGGTCACCGCTTCCCGGCGTGGACCCGTGCCTCTCCGACGAGCCCCGGCCTCATCGAGTCTTCAGCAAGCTCCGCTCCAAGCCCTGCGTTGGATCCACCTCTTCCCCGTTCTGTTTCCCCGCCGTAAGCCGCAACACCACTACGCCAGAGCTTCCGGCAAGCTTGTAGTCACCGCGCTTGGCCGCGGCCTTTGCCGTCCGCACGACCGGCTTCCCCCTAGTCTCTGTCCGCTCGTGCTCACCCCGCCTCGCCCCACCGCCCTCACCTGCTATAGTCGCTTCGCCGGTCCGCCATACCGCAGCCGTCTACTGCTCGCCCTCGTCGGTGCCCCGCGCGTGCCTTCCCGTCGCCTCGCCGCGCCTGGCTGCACCCGCACCCGCATCCGCTTGCCCCTGCCCGCGCTGATGCCAGGACCTCCCGCTGTCGTGCCTCCCCGCTGCTGCCGTCTTGCACGTGCCCACTGGCGCCCAACCCGTGGGTCGGCCGCGCCCTCCCCGCGTCCACACGCACGTGTGCCCGCCTCTGCCGCTCGCGTGCTCCCACGGTGCCGCGGTCCTTCTGTCGTTGCCATGGCCGCCGGCGCCGGCCCTCGTGCGGCTTGCCGTGTCGCGGCCAGGAAGGGGCAGGATTTGTGCCCTTGCTGAGTGGGGTCGTCCCATGATAATTAATGCTAACCGAAAAATAGAGCTACCCCTTGTGAGTATGACTAGTGGCCCTCGCGTGTTAAATAAACCTATTTAGCAACTTGGTTAAAATGGCAGTCAATGACAATTGGGTCCCGCTGGACCCAGTTGACTAGTCAATGGCTGGCTAGGCAGTTGACTGGGTCCACCTGTCATCCTCTCTGGCTATGTACCCACTGGGTACATGATGTCTACTACACAACTTCTTCTTGTAGACTCGTGTTGGGCCTCCAAGTGCAGAGTTTTGTAGGACAATAGCAAATTTCCCTCAAGTGGATGAGTTAAGGTTTATCAATTCGTGGGAGGTATAGGATGAAGATGGTCTCTCTCAAACAACTTTGCAACCAAATAATAAAAAGTCTCTTGCGTCCCCAACACACCAAATACAATGATAAAATCTATAGGTGCACTAGTTTGGTGAAGAGATGGTGATACAAGTGTAATATGGATAGTAGATATTGATTTTTGTAATAGGAACAATAAAAAATAGCAAGGTAGCAGTTGATAAAACGGAGCACAAATGGTACTGCAATGCTTGAAAATGAGGCCTAGGGTGTGTACTTTCGCTAGTGTAATTTCTCAACAATGCTAATCTAATTGGATCATATAACCATCCCTCAACGTGTGATGAAGAATCACTCCAAAGTTTTTATATAGTAGAGAATATAAGAAGAAATCGTGTGCAGGATATGAAACCACCTTAAAGTTATTTTTTCTGTTCGATCTATTCAAGAGTTCGTAGTAAAATAACACCAAATGATACGCATCAACCAACTCTAATGTCACCTAAATACTCCAATGTCATCACAAATATCCATGAGTTAATTATACGATACACATAAAAAAATTCAGATTCATAATACTCGATCCAACACAAAGAACCTCAAAGAGTGCCCCAAGATTTCTACCAGAGAAACAAAGACGAGAATGTGCATCAACCCCTATGCATAGATTACCCCAATGTCACCTCGGGAATCCACGAGTTGAGTGCCAAAACACATATCAAGTGAATCAATATGATACCCCATTGTCACCACGGGTATTCATAGCAAGACATACATCAAGTGCTCTCTAATCCATAAAAGTATTCAATCCGATAAAATGAAATCTCAAAGGGAAAACTCAATTCACAACAAGATAGAGAGGGGAAACACCATATGATCCAACTATATTAACAAAGTCCGTGATACATCAAGAATGTAACATCTCAAGAACACGAGAGAGAGAGAGAGAGAGAGAGAGAGATTAAACACATAGCTACTGGTACAAAGCCTCAGCGTCGAGGGTGGAGTAATCCCTCCTCATCATGTTGGCCACCGAGATGATGAAGATGGCCACCGGTGATGATTTTTCGTCGCTACAGAGGCATGCGGCGGGGAAACTTCTGATCTATCGACTCCCCGAGGGTTTCTGAAATACTTGGCAATTTATAGGGCGAAGAGGCGGTGCGGGGGATCACCGAAGGGGGCACACCCCCCCAGGGCGCGCCTGGGCCTCCTAGCGCGCCCTGGTGGGTTGTGCCCACCTTGGGCCTCCCCTCTGGTACTTTTTGGCCCAGTGGTGGTCTTCTGGTCCAAAAACTTCTCCAAAAAGTATTGCTGTGTTTGGACTCTGTTTGGTATTGATTTTCTATGATGTAATAAACAAGCAGAAAACAACAATTGACCCTGGGCACTATGTCAATAGGTTAGCCCAAAAAATGGTATAAAGTTGCTATAAAATGATTTTAAAACATCTAAGAATGATAATATAACAGTATGGAACGATAAAAAACTATAGATATGTTGGAGACATATCAGCATCCCTAAGCTTAATTGCTATTCGTCCTCGAGTAGGTAAATGATAAAAACAAATTTTTTGATGTGGAATGGTGCCTAACATGTTCATCACATATTCTTTACTTTTGTTAGCATGGACATTTGGACTTTTATATGGTTCAAAGCAACAGTCTAGTTTTGACATGAAGATTTCAATACTCAAGCATATAAACAAGCAACCACGTCTTTCAAAATATTAACACTAAAGAATGTTATCTCTAACCCCTCATGCTCAATCATTGATCCATTCATGAAACACACTAGCTACATCCGATGCTCAAGTATGATCATGTGCTACCTAGTTGGTGCTTTATAAGAGAAGATGGAGACTCAAATAAAAACAACAGTTGCATAGAGTAAATAGAAAGGCCGTTCGCTAAGGGAAGTAGGGATTTGTAGAGGTGCTAGAGCTCAAAGCTTAAATTGAGAGATAAAATTTTTGAGAGGCAGACTTTTCCCGTCAACAAAAATGACCGAGTAATTCCCAACACTTTCCATGCTAGATATATCATAGGCGGTTCCCAAACAGAAAATACAGTTTATTACCTTTTCCACCATTCTTTCACACTCCACGACCAGCCGTATGCATGGGTGCCGTCCATACCAACACTTTTCAAGGAATTTATTATTTGACAACATAAAGTAAATTTCCTTTTCATTTCGGGACTGGGCATCCCTATTACTGCCGCACTCTCGTGCAATGACAGGTGAATAAACACTCATCTTGAGAATAACACATCCAGCATGGAAAATATTGGCCACCCCCTGCCGCTTCATGAGCGGTACGAGCACACAAAAAGGAAATTTATTTTGAAAATTAGAGATGGCACATACAAATTTGCTTAGAACGACATGTGAATACCGCATATAGGTAGAATGGTGGACTCATATGGCAAAGCTGGGTTTAAAGATTGTGGATGCACAAGTAGTATTTCTACTTAGTGCAAGTGGAGGCTGGCCAATAGATTGAGGAACAACCAACCAAGAAAGGAAAAATCACATAAGCGAGCATTAAGCATAACTGACACCGAATAATGCACCACAAGTAGGATGTAATTTCATTGCATAATTATTGACTTTCGTGCTTGCATAGGGAATCACAAACCTTAACACCAATATTCTTACTAAAGCATAATTACTCACCAACATGACTCGCATATCACTATCATCATATCTCAAAACTATTACAAAGAATCAAGTTTATTTTGTCCAATGATCTTCATGAGATTTTTTATTATATCCCTCTTGAATATCTATCACTTTTAGGACTAATTTCATATATTGCAATTGCTTTCGAATAGCTCAAACAAATTTAAGTGAAGAACATGAGCATAAAAATTTCCGTCTCTCAAAATAATATAAGTGAAGCATCAGAGAAAATGACAAACTACTCCAAAAAGATATAAGTGAAGATCAAGCGAGTAGTTAAGTAAATGGGTAGCTATTTGAGGACTCTCTCTTATTTAAAACTTTCAGATCTAAGTATTTTATTAAAACAATAAGCAAAACAAAATAAAATGACATTCCAAGAATGGCACACATCATGTGATTAGGCTCAATCGAGGCTAACCGATAATTGTTGATGAAGAAAGGTGGGATGCCCACTAAGGCATCCTGAAGCTTAGATGCTTGATACTTCTTGAAATATTATCTTGGGATGCCTTGGGCATCCCCAATCTTGAGCTTTTCTGTCTCCGTACTTCCTTTTATATCACGGTTTCCCTAAATCTTAAAAAGTTCATCCACACAAAACTCAACAAGAACTCATGAGATAAGTTAGTATAAATCAATGCAAAACCTTATCATTATCTACTGTAGCAAATCACTAAAATTATTATTTAACATTGCATACTAAATGCCTCTACATATTTTATATTCCTATCCTCAAATAGAATCATTAAACAAGCAAACATATGCAAACATAACAACAATCTGCCAAAACAGGACAGTCTGTAAAGAATGCAAGAACATCAATACTTCTTTAGATCCAAAAATTCTGAAAAATTAGCACACCGCAGAACATTTATCATAAATTTCAAGATTTATCACATTCTGACTTTCCATAAGAATTCAGACAATGACATCAAACTTTCTGTTTCTAAACAACAACATGTAGACTTGTAAAATAAGCATGGTAAAGGCTATACTTGACATTTTTATTGAAATAAAATATGCAAAACATTATTATAAATAACAGCAAGCAAATCCTAAGAAAAGAAAATGATGCTCCAAGTAAAACTCATATCATGTGACGAAAGAAAATATAGCTCCAAGTGAGGTTACCGATAATGTTTGAGACGAAAGAGGGGGATGCCTTCCGAGGCATCCCCAAGCTTAGTTGCTTGGATATTCCTTGAATATTACCTTGGGGTGCCTTGGGAATCCCCAAGCTTAGGGTCTTGTCACTCCTTATTCTCCTCATATCAATATCTCACCCAAAACTTGAAAACTTCAAACACAGAAAACTTAATGAAACTTCGTGAGATAGGTTAGTATGATAAAGACAAATCATTCACTTAGGTACTGCCAAAGACAAGATTCATAATTGTTATCACACAATACCTACTTTACCTTATCATTTCCACAATTCATATTGAGCAATATAAGCCATAGAAACTAGGAAACAAGCAGACTATGCATTGAAAACAGAATCTGTCAAAAACAGAATAGTTTGTAATGACCTGAACTATGACCATACTTCTGTTACACCAAAAATTCTGACAAATTAGGAAAACGTAGAAAATTTGTATATCAATCATGTGTCAAAAATTCATAATTTTATCGAATTCCGGTGAATTTTAGAAATTCTTCTACTGGGTGCAAAAGTTTCTGTTTTTTAACAGGATCAAATCAACTATCATCCACAGTATCCCAAGGGCTTTACTTGGTACTTTATTGAAACAAAAGCCATACAAATGATTACTACAGTAGCTTAATCATGTGAACACACAGAAACAGTAGGTAGAGATGTTGGGTTGTCTCCCAACAAGCACTTTTTTCTTTAAAGCCTTTTAAGCTAGGCATGATTATTTCAATGATGCCCGCATAAAAGATAAGAATTGAAACACAAAGAGAGCATCATGAAGAATATGACTAGCACATTTAAGCCTAACCCACATCCTATAAATAGGGATTATGTGAGCAAACAACTAATGGGAGCAAGAATCAACTAGCATAGGAAGGCAAAACAAGCAAAACTTCAAGATTTTCAACCCAGAGAGAGGAAACCTGATATTATTGCAATTCCTACAAGCATATGTTCCTCCCTCATAATAATTTTCAGTAGCATCATGCATGAATTCAACAATATAAATATCACATAAGGCATTCTTTTAATGATCCACAAGCATAAAAATTTTATTATGCTTTGTGATGCTTTGATTGCTCTGTTATTTATTGTGTTCCCCTCCGTTATTTCTTTCCGATAGACCAAGAGATCGATGTTGATACCCCTGTGATCAACTACATTGGCGACGACCCCTCCTTCTCGATAGAGATTCCAGGCAAGCCCCCCCCCCCCTTGATCAACCTGATATCGCCTATTCCTTCTCTCTACTGCTTGCATCAGAGTAGTGTAGCATGTTACTGCTTTCGGTTAATCCTATTCTGTTGCATAGCCTGTCATTGCTACTATTGTTGTTAACTTTACCTGCAATCCTAAATGCATAGTATACTTTGCTAGTTTATCATCAGTGGCCCTACATTCTTGTCCGTCTGCCATGCTATAGTATCGGGCCGTGATCACTCGGGAGGTGATCACGGGTATATACTTATATACATAATATATGATACATGTGGTGACTAAAGTCGGGTCGGCTCGTAGAGTACCTGCGAGTGATTCACGGATTGGGGTCTGAAAGGACATTTGTCCCGACGACCCCCTGAGTGGATCTTTGTGGTGGAGCGACAGGGCAGGTTGAGACCACCTAGGAGAGAGGTGGGCCTAGTCCTGGTCGGCGTCCGCGGTTACTTCAAAATAACACGCTTAACGAGACCTTGGTATTTGATCCGAGTCTGGCTATGATCCTATACGCACTAACCAACTACGTGGGAATAGTTATGGGCACTCGATGTCGTGGTATCAGCCGAAGCTCTTTTGACGTCAGCGGTTGAGCGGCACGCGCCGGATTGGACCGTAAGCCTGCCCTTGTATTAAGGGGGCTAGGTCTGCTTCCGGCCGCCCACACAACATGCAGGAGTGCAATGGGCGATGAGCCTAGACCCCTGCACGCTTAGGATTTAGACCGGCGTGCTGACCTCTCTGTTGAGTCTAGGTGGGGTAGCGACGTGTTGATCTTCCGAGGCCGGGAATGACCCATGAAAGTGTGTCTGCCCAAAGGGATCGAGCGTGTTGGGT
This sequence comes from Triticum aestivum, assembly GCF_018294505.1. Classification (NCBI taxonomy): domain Eukaryota; kingdom Viridiplantae; phylum Streptophyta; class Magnoliopsida; order Poales; family Poaceae; genus Triticum; species Triticum aestivum. The sequence continues at coordinate 132,278,209 of NC_057794.1, forward strand.
AATGTGATGTACTGAGGGAGTCCTGGATTAAGGGGTCCTCGGGCGTCCGGCCTGTGTGACATGGTCCGGACTACTAGGCCATGAAGATACAAGATAGAAGACTTCCTCCCATGTCCGGATGTGACTCTCCTTTGCGTGGAAGGCAAGCTAGGCGGCTGGATGTATTATTTCCTTTCTATGTAACCAACTTTGTACAACCCTAGACCCCTCCGGTGTCTATATAAACCGGAGGGTTTAGTCCGTAGAGGCAATCATAATTCGACAGACTAGACTTCTAGGGTTTTAGCCATTACAATCTCGTGGTAGATCAACTCTTGTAACCCTCATACTCATCAATATCAATCAAGCAAGACGTAGGGTATTACCTCCATCGAGAGGGCCCGAACCTGGGTAAAACTTTGCGTCCCTTGTATCCTGTTACCATCAACCTTAGAACATAGTTCGGGACCCCGTACCCAAGATCCGCCGGTTTTGACACTGACATTGGTGCTTTCATTGAGAGTTCCACTATGACATCAAAGACAGGATTGATGGCTCGCCTTGTTATCAAGGACAGTATCACCTCGGGAGGAGCCCTGACCTCAGGCCAAACCCTCCGGTTGGGCGGCTTTACCATGACCTCCCGTTCGACTGTTAAGCCGGCGATGACTTCTCGGGTCATCGAAAATCACCTCTGTGTTGACTCTGAATACTCCAAATGGATGGATCCAATGGAGTTGTCGTCTTTAAACGAACTCCTAGATCACATCACCACCTTGGGGGTCACTATAGACTACGATCGGATTGGGCTTAAACCCGATCAGAGAGAAATCAAATCTCCGCCGATCACCCATCAGATAGCGGTAGTAGAGGAGCAAATCAACAACTCTTCCTATATATTGAGGAGGAACTATGTTCAGATTTCCAAGCTCGAAGAGCCGGATACCTGTCCGCGGAATGACACACCCTGTCCTCCGAACTTAGAATCGGACGGTGGACCTGAAAAATCGGTTGACATCCTGGAGCCCGAACTATTAAGCTCGGAAGTTTCTCAAACTCCGGATCCCAAATTGGGTGAGGGCTCAGATTCGAAGCCACCCGCCCACCCAGATATACGCGATCTCATGTACATACGACAACAGTATCAGGAAATAGTCCATCACTTTTGGGCCAGATTCCTCCTTGTCAAAGACAAGATTAAAGATTACCGCGACAAAGATGCTATCTCAGTATTCTGCAACAATTGCACGGACGAAGGAATCCTCAATGCTATCAACCACGGTCACATATTATACTTTGCTGACTTGGCAACCATAGTACAGAAGTACTGCGCAATGGAAAGCACTTGAAAAACTCAGGCAACACGCTGGGAACCACTGGCTTCCACTCAACCCCTCGTCCGGGCAAAATGGATGCACCCTCACGGGGCACCTGACTCAATAGTAAAGAAATCTAAGCCCATCACGGGGCGTCGAACCATTCTGGAGGGATGGCTCGATAGGCCATGCAAAATACACACAACACCGGATACATACCAACCCACAGCCTTAGAGAATGTTGGATACTCCGGCAAGTGGCCAAGAGCGGCAAGGATATCCTCACCAAAAACACCGCGGAGCAACTCCCCCCGGAACGCGACGACCACAGAGTATTGACAGTCTTAGAGGCTTTCGCTTAAAATAATCGGCACAAGAGGGCACTCCGCGACCTCGCCGAAGTCTGCCAAGTCGCAACAACAAATCCTTGGAACGACACGGCCATAACTTTCAACGCTAGTGACGAACCAAAAATCCGGTTAGTCTGGGCACCAGCCGCCTTGGTCCTCAACCCAACTGTGGATGGCTTTCGGCTCACTAAAATGCTCATGGACGGTGGCAGCGGACTAAACCTCATCTACGAGGACACACTGAATAAAATGGAAATAGACAGGAGCCGCATCAAGCATAGTAATACAACCTTCTGAGGGATCATTCCCAGTCGGGAGGCACGATGCGCGGGGAAAATTACGCTTGATATGGTATTCAGCACGCCGAAGAACTATCGGTCTGAAGAGATAACCTTCCAAGTGGCCCCTTTCAACAGTGGATATCATGCCCTGTTGGGGCGAGATGCATTCACACGCTTTCAAGCTATACCTCATTACGGGTATATGAAGCTCAAGATGCTCGGGCCCAACGGTATTATCACTCTTGCTAGTGATCCGGACATATCCCTCCATGCTGAAAACAAAACAGCATCCCTAGCCCTCGAGGCACTGTCTAAGACCCTCGCGGCCGAAGAGTTAACTGCACTACGCTCTACGGTGGATAGCGACGACGTAATCCTTGATAAACGTCCCAAATCCACCTCCTTCAAACCAGCAGATGAAATAGTCAAATTTCAAGTCCACCCGACGGACACCAAGAAGACAGCTTCCATCAGGGCACAACTGGAGCCAACGGTCAACGCCGCTACGAACGTTCCTGCGCGAGAACTGGGATATCTTCACCTGGCACCCTTCTAATATGCCAGGAATCCCACACAGGCTGAACGAACACAACCTCAATATATTGAAGGGATATAAGCCGGTCAAGCAAACACTGCGGCGCTTTTCCGAACCTAAACGACAAGCCATGGGGGAGGAGCTAGCCAAGTTAATCGAGGCCGGATTCATCAGAGAAATAAAACACCCGGACTGGCTAGCAAACTTGGTGATGTGATACATCTCCGTCGCCTACGAGCTTTTCAAATATTGTTCTTCGCTTATTTAATTTTTCATTGCTACTGTTACAATCACTATAAAAACAAAAATATTACTTTTGCTTTTGTTACCACTACTATCATATTACCTTGCTACTAAACACTTTGCTGCAGATATTAAGTTTCCAGGTGTGGTTGAATTGACAACTCAGCTGCTAATACTTGAGAATATTCTTTGGCTCCCCTTGTGTCAAATCAATAAATTTGGGTTGAATACTGTACCCTCAAAAACTGTTGCGATCCCCTATACTTGTGGGTTATCATGATGGTACCAAAGAAGGACAAATCCTGGCGACTGTGCATTGACTTCAAAGACCTCAATAAGGCTTGCCCTAAGGATCCCTTCGCCCTCCCCCACATCGATCAGATTATCGATGCTACTGCAGGACATGACTCACTGTGTTTCCTCGACGCATACTCCGGATACCATCAAATTAAAATGAAGGAATCCTATCAAGCCGCAACGGCATTCATCACCCCATATGGGCCTTTCTGCTTCAAAACTATGCCCTTTGGGCTTAAAAATGCCGGCGCCACCTACAAACGCATGATTCAAACATGCCTGGAGAAGCAAATCGGCAAGACAGTAGAAGCATATGTGGATGACGTCATCATCAAGACTAAACACGTCGAGTCGTTAATAGATGACTTGCGTCTCACATTCGACAACCTCCGGACATATGACATTAAGCTCAATCCGGAAAAGTGTGTTTTCGGCGTTCCCACCGGAAAGCCGCTGGGCTTCATCATTTCCAATAAAGGAATTGAAGCAAATCCAGCCAAAATCCGAGCTTTGTCACAATTGGCTACACCAAGCGACCTTAAACAGGTCCAAAAACTATCCAAATGCGGGGCAGCTTTAAGCCGCTTTATCTCCAGACTGGGAGAAAAAGCATTGCCACTTTATCGCCTTCTCTGACATACCGACCACTTCGAGTGGACGGAAGTGGCACCGGACGGACTAGAGGAAATAAAGGCTCTTTTAGTGAGCAACCCAATCCTGGTCGCACCAAACATCGGTGAACCGATATTACTATACATCTCTGCAATGCACCAGGTGGTGAGCGTAGTGCTTGTCATTGAGAGAGAGGAGGATGGACACAAGTTCCCACTCCAGAAACCGGTATACTACTTATCCACTGTCCTTACACCATGCAAATCCCGGTAACCTCATTACCAAAAGATAGCATATGCGGTATTCATGGCGTCCCGGAAGCTACGACACTATTTCCAAGAGTGCTTGATTACAGTAGCTTCCGAAGTACCACTTAATGACATAATAAACAACCACGACGCTACGGGTCGGATTGCCAAGTGGGATATTGAGCTCCTACCATTTGACATAACATACAAAGCACGCCGGGCCATTAAATCCCAAGTATTGTCCGACTTCGTCGCCGAATGGACAGAGGCCGAACTCCCTAAAGAGTATGGCACGTATTCCAACTGGGTCATATACTTCGATGGCTCTAAAATGCTGGCTGGTTTAGGAGCAGGCGTCGTTTTAACGTCCCCCACTGGAGACACACTCCAGTATGTACTCCAAATATTATACACAGACTTCAACAATGCAGCCGAATACGAGGCCTTATTACACGGTCTTCGGATGGCTACCTCCATGGGCATACAACACCTAGAGGTGCGCGGAGATTCAAACCTCACAATATCCCAGATAAATGGAGACTTTGATGCCAAAGATCCGAAGATGGTGGCCTATCATAACGCCGTACTCAAAATATCAGCGCGGTTTGAGGGAATCGAGTTCCATCATGTGGATCGAGAAAGTAATCAGGCGGCCGACGTCCTCGCTCGCATGGGCGCCAAGCGCGACCCCGTCCCGCCTAACATCTTTTTGGAAAGGCTCTTAAAGCCATCCGTGGTATGGCAGGATGAGAGCGGGAACACTAGTCCGGATCTGACTATACCCCCAGATTCCGAACACAATACCGATATCATCGGGGGCTCAGCCACCGAAATAACACCATCGGCCCATCTAATAATGGCAGTAATTGCCACATGGACTGAATCGTTCTTGGTCTACCTTAATAGGCAAGACCTCCCTGCGGACTAGAATGAGGCTCGCTGCATTGTTTGGCGATCGAAAGCCTACAAGGTCCATGACGGAGAGCTCTACAAGAAAAGTGCTGCCGGAGTCCTTCAAAGATGCATCTCCAAAGAAGAAGGACGACAACTCCTGGCTGAAATCCATGCTGGCCTCGGCAGTCACCATGCCACGGCTCGAGCCCTTGTAAGTAAGGCCTTTCGTACAGGTTTCTTCTGGCTGACGGCCCGAGCAGATGCATAGGACTTGGTCCAACGTTGTGTCGGATGCCAGCTCTTCGCCAATCAGAGCCATATGCCGCCTACTGCACTACAAACAATCCCCATTACTTGGCCTTTTGCGGTCTGGGGGCTTGATATGGTCGGACCCCTTAAAGGAGGGAGCCATAAGAAAAAATATCTGCTAGTCATGGTAGATAAATTCACCAAGTGGATAGAGGCCAAACCAGTGAAGACGGCCGAAGCTGGAACGGTGATAGACTTTATATTCGGTATCGTGCACCGTTATGGTGTCCCACACAGCATCATCACCGATAACGGCTCCAATTTCACAGCCGATGAACTGAAATCCTGGTGTGCTAAATTGGGCATTAAACTTGATTATGCCTCGGTCTATCATCCACAAACAAATGGCCAAGTCGAACGAGCTAATGGTCTTATTATGAGTGGCATTAAGCCTAGACTAGTGCGGTCTTTGAAAGAATCAGACAAGCACTGGGTTGAGGAGCTCGACTCCGTACTATGGGGGTTGCGGACCACGCCCAATCGCACTACTGGATATACACCCTTCTTCATGGTGTACGGCGCAAAGGCTGTGTTGCCCCACGACATTGTTCATGACTCACCTCGAGTGCGCATGTATGAAGAGAGAGAGGCCGAGCTTGATCGGCAGGACGGCCTAGATGCCCTGGAGGAGGAGCACGACGTTGCAAAAGCCCGTTCCGCATTCTATCAACAGCAGGCTTGCAGATATCAAAGCAGAGAAGTATGGGCAAAGACTTATAACATTGGCGAACTCGTTCTACGCTTACTACAGAAGAAAAAGGACAAACTCAAGCCCAAGTGGGAGGGTCCCTTCATCATAGATGAAGTTCTCACTGGAGGAGCGTACCGCCTGCGTGATGCATCGGACAACCGCTTAGAGCCGAACCCGTGGAACACCGCCAGACTCCGAAGATTCTACACCTAGAGCCGGACTCTTTGTTCGTATTCTTCTCCCTTTGTTTCCATCATTTTCTTTTCCTCTCTTTAACTTTTCGTTTAGCTCTTTAGCTCTTGAGTGGCCAAACCACACACCTATGATGTGCACATCCTTCAATGTATACACTCATAATGCCTGGGGGCTTGTTTTACAGAAGCTTATTATTATTTTCCGAGCATCAAGCTCAACACATATGTGTCCTGTTCTGCATATGTACCTTTTCTTCACCATTATATGCATCGTTATGACTTAAGTTTTGGCCAAGCTGGGTTGCCTGGCTCCTGTGCTTATGCCCTACGTTCCCGTTTGTTCGGCTAGGGCATAAAGGGAGCACCTCTGCGATTGTTACTACCGGGTCATCCGGACGTGTACCTCAGACTGGGTGAAGACGAAAGCTAGCGTTCTTAAGGGAATATTCGGTCGGAGAACTAAAGACGTTTTACCTTCATCACACCATGAACCCCCAGATGTTAGTTATACTGCGATTTTTCAATCATAGTCCGGACATGCATACTAACGCATATCCTCCCAGGGAAAGGAACCCTTAATGGAACTATTCTCCCTGGAAGATGTTTCTTACAATCAACATGTAATATAACATAGCTAGCCGGATACAACTTGTCATTTCAAGGAACTATGACCCCTACGCCTGGTTCCCACGCATGCCCCGGTTTATATTACTGAGCGGGTATTCAGAAACACTCCGAGCCTTCGGGTCCAGAGGTCGAAGCGAAAAGGTCTGCCATGACAATCGTTTTACAATCCGGCTAGGGACAAATTTGTCAATTGAAGTACATAGTCATTTGGACTCAAAAACTTCTTCCTCTATGCCATCCAACAGGTTATATAGCCTACAATCCTGTTGGGAATACTTGGCGGCTATCTTTACCTAGTCATACACCAGGTTAACTGGAATTTCCTTTCCATCTGAGCCCCGAGGTCCGACCCGGGCCATATGATTCGGATCGAGCTTCGTGTACCGTGTTTTTACCATGGCCCAGGCCTCTCGCGCACCTTCTCGGCAGGCCGATATCTTCCATAATCGGAAACGCCGCCGAGCTCCCTGAAATAGCTTCACAAGCTCCTCCATACTTCCTGGAGGAGAGGCGGACGACCACAAGGCTTTGGCAATGCTCCACATTGCTTGCCGAGCTCGCTCGTGCCATTGGGACGGCTCTTGCAGAAGGTTGGCTTGAGAGACAGACATTTCCTCTTTGGGATGGCTAGTCAGCATACCTGCAGAGATAAATCTGTCAGACCATTTCTTTGCTGAAGTGCATAAAGGTATGGTCAAAACCATACTGAATATGCCGCCTTGTAGCCTCCTATTCTCCTTGACGGCGTCAGCAAGCTGGGCTCGCACATCTTTTAGTTCTTTGCCCAACAGGGTGTTGGAATCCTGCAGCTTGTTCTTTTCATCCCTGACCCATGTCAGCACACGTTTGCCTGCTGCATGTTGCTTTTTAGCCTCCTGTTCACCAGCCTGGGTGATTTTCAGTTTTTCAATCAGTTGATCTACTGATCCTATCAGCGGAAACACAACAGCATTAATATTACTGGTATATGATTATACTTTTTTCTGATGAGGGGAAACATTACCAGGCGGTGCCCTCTTGGATTTCTCCAATTCGGCAGTAGCCATAGCTAGTTGGGTCTAACACTTTTCCAGCTCTTGAGACAGCAGGGCATTCTTCTCCATGAGTACCTGATTATACAATAATCCTTAAATCAGTTGTATCAACTGCTCCAAGTCTGGGGGGCTACTGGTATATGAGTATCAAATTTACACTTACCTGCATATCTTTTAAATGTTGGTCCGTGGCTCTAGTGAGTCCATCCCAAGCAGCTCGGATGTATGCATCGGCCGAGCTGAAGGCATCGAATGCCTCTTTTGAAAAGCCAGGGTCGCGGAGAGCGGACCTCCGGCACCGATGATTCATGGCGCTCTCCACTTCAGAGTTTGTGACGGGCATATCATCTGAATCCTCTGTGGAAGGACAGTCCGGCGTCACTCCCGTGTCAGCCCTCGTCCTTAAGGCTGGGTCTGGAATCTGACTAGTGGAGGCGCGACTGGCAGGATCCTCGGACAAAGTTCGGTGGACACTCTTCCTGATAAAATGCAGTGGATAATGTCACAGTTTGATGTGATGACCAGGCGGCATGTTTAAAAAGAAAGCCATACCTCTTTGATGAAGTTTCTTCCGTATTGACGTTCGCCTTTCTCTTTGAAGATTTGCTCGGTGCGGGCACCGCTCTCCCAGGAGATGCTTCTGGTGCACATTGTGACATCGAGCGCCTCCCCATTGGAGCACGAAATAGTGCGGTGGGTGAGGCGTAATGAGGAAGCTCTTTCGAAGAAGGTGTCTCTTGATTACTTACATGTGAGGCAGGAAGGAGGCCGGGATAGTCGGCCATGATTGGCACTACTGTGCCATCATAGCTTGCCTGGTAGAATACTCCCTCCTCAAGCTCCACAAATATGTCCGGATCCTCTTCGAATCCAGGGTCAAGGTCCCGATTGTGATCCTCTAGCTATGGGGCGGGGTTATGGATCCCCTCGGTAACCTTCCGCCATTCCTATTACAGATAGATGGTTAATGTCCATTAAAAGTGATTTAGGGAGAGGACTAAGTGAAGTGGTGGGATTAAGAGCTCACCCAGCTCGGAGGATTGTACATGGAAAATCCATCTCGACGTTTAAGACGAGTAAACTCCTATTTCTCCCCTTTGTATAGTTCGGCCAATATTTTAACCAAAGCGGCGGGGGTGTCTGGACCCTTCCGACCGCAACGTGAGGCGTCATCCTCCCCATTATAGTGCCACATGGGAAGCCCTCGGTGATGGAGTGGCTGGACCCCCCGCACTATGGAAGTCGCCATCACCTTGATTATTGATAGTCCGGACTGGGCAAGTGTCTTTATCTTACCCATAAATTGATGGACCTCCGCTCTATCTTCCTCCTCGAGGCTTCGAGGGCGCCAGTTGTGATGTTTCTTCAATGGAGAATTTGAAAATTTGGGAAGACCCATTCAAACTGGGTCAGGGAGAGCAATGTCTTCAATACAGAACCATTTTGAGGGCCATTCTTCAGGCGCCTTCTTCAGCGTACCGGACAGGTATCCGGTCCCGGCTATGCGCCATACTCTGGCGCCGCCCATCTCGAATATCGACCCCTCTCGATTGCGAGGGACGAGGCAGAATAGCTTCCTCCACAAATCAAAGTGGGCTTCACAACCTAGGAAAAGCTCGCGCAAGGCAAGAAAACCTGCAATGTGCAGGATAGAGGATGGCGTGAGGTTGTGCAGTTGGAGGCCGTAATACTCCAGGGTCCCCGGAGGAAAGGGTGGATTGGAAACCCTACACCTCTCAACAAGTAAGACACGAAGCACACCCGTTCCCCCTGGTTGGATTAGGGAAATTTTCCACCAGAACTTCGCTTGTGAAGGAGGTCAATCCTGCTCGAACATGGACCAGATCCGTGGGAGGAAGGAATCCCTGTGTTTGGACCTTAACCAACTGCTCATGGGATACAAAACATCTCTCCCAATTGCCTTTTTCGGAGCCGTGAGGGCGGGAGGAAGAACTAGGGAATCTAGCCATGTTGAATGGTTTCCCCTGGCAAGACTCTGAGGATTTTCCGCTGGGTGTGGAATGGATCTTAGATCCAATCCCTTTAAATAGAGGCCTTTCTTACTTGGCCAGGGATTTATGTGCAAAAAATACCCCGACCTCTCGTATTCGCCCGACATGTGGAAGCGGAAGGTGTGGAGACACAGAAGCCGATGGGTGCGACATTAAATGGAAGGACGAATACAGCTCTTTAAGTCAGGTACTTTGAAGTGATCGGAGGAGGAACCCGCCTTGCAATGCCGAAGACAATATGTGCACCAGACACCTCGTCATTGAAGCTTGGTCCGGGGGCTACTGAGGGAGTCCTGGATTAAGGGGTTCTCGGGCGTCTGGCCTATGTGACATGGGTCGGACTACTGGGCCATGAAGATACAAGATAGAAGACTTCCTCCCGTGTCTAGATAGGGCTCTCCTTTGCGTGGAAGGCAAGCTAGGCGGTCGAATGTATTATTTCCTTTCTATGTAACCGACTTTGTACAACCCTAGGCCCCTCCGGTGTCTATATAAACCGGACGGTTTAGTCCGTAGAGGCAATCATAATCTGAGAGGCTAGACTTCTAGGGTTTTAGCCATTACGATCTCGTGGTAGATCAATTCTTGTAACCCTCATACTCATCAATATCAATGAAGCTAGACGTAGGGTATTACCTCTATCGAGAGGGCCTGAACCTAGGTAGAACTTCGTGTCCCCTGTCTCCTGTTACCATCAACCTTAGACGCACAGTTCGAGACCCCCTACCCGAGATCCGCCGGTTTTGACACTGACATGCACCTCTGCAGGGAAGTTTATCTATTCGAATAGCCGTGTCCCTCGGTAAAAGGACAACCCGGAGTTGTACCTCGACCTTATGACAACTAGAACCAGATACTTAATACAACACACCCTTTCAAGTGCCAGATACAACCCGGTGATCACTCTCTCACAGGGCGACGAGGAGAGGATCACCGGGTAGGATTATGCTATGCGATGATACTTGGTGAACTTACCAGCTACTCTCTTCTACATGCTTCAAGATGGGGGCTGCCAGAAGCATAGTCTTCAATAGGACTAGCTATACCTCTTATTCTGGCATTCTGCAGTTCAGTCCACAGATACTACCCATTTCATTGATACCAATGCATATGTAGTGTAGATCCTTGCTTGCGAGTACTTTGGATGAGTACTCACGGTTGCTTTCCTACTTCTTTTTCCCCTTGTCCTGGTTACTGCAATCATATGATGGAGTCCAGGATCCAGAGGATCCCGAGGGATTCTACCCGAGTTCGACTTCGAGGAGTAGTTAGGAGGTCCCGGGCAGGAGGCCTTACCTTTTCGATCGTTGCTAATTTGTGCTAGCCTTCTTAAGGCAAACTTGTTTAACTTATGTCTATACTCAGATACTGTTGCTTCCGCTGACTCTTGCATTTTTGAGCTGATGTATTCGAGCCCTCGAGGCCCCTAACTTGTAGTATAAAGCTTGTATTATTTTAATATGTGTATAGAGTTGTGTTGTGATATCTTCCTGTGAGTCCTTGATCTTGATCGTACACATTTGCGTGTATGATCAGTGTACGGTCGGATTGGGGGCGTCACACAAGATCTAAAGATATACCTTCAAGCACTCACCTCCCCGGCAACGGTGCCAGAAAAGAGCTTGATGTCTACTACACAACTTGTTCTTGTAGACTCGTGTTGGGCCTCCAAGCGCAAAGTTTTGTAGGACAGTAGCAAATTTCCCTCAAGTGGATGACCTAAGGTTTATCAATCCGTGGGAGGTGTAGGATGAGTCTCTCTCAAACAACTCTGCAACCAAATAATAAAAAGTCTCTTGTGTCCCCAACACACCAAATACAATGGTAAATTGTATAGGTGCACTAGTTTGGCGAAGAGATGGTGATACAAGTGTAATATGGATAGTGGATATTGATTTTTGTAATAGGAACAATAAAAAACAGCAAGGCAACAATTGATAAAATGGAGCACAAATGGCATTGCAATGCATGAAAATGAGGCCTAGGGCCCGTACTTTCGCTAGTGCAATATCTCAACAATGCTAATCTAATTGGATCATATAACCTGTTGGGGAACGTTGCATGGAAAACAAAAAAGATTCTATGCACACGCAAGATCTATCCATGGAGATGCTTAGCTACGAGAGGGGGAGAGCATCTTCATACCATTGAAGATTGCTAAGTGTAAGCGCTTATCAACACGGTTGATGTTTTCGTCCACCTTCATGATCTGTCCCGATCAAGTACCGAACATACGGCACCTCCGCGTTCAACACATGTTTAGCTTGATGGCGTCTTCGCCTTCTCTATCCAGCAAGAGGGGCGAAGTAGTAGATGAGTTCCGGCAGCACGATGGTGTAGTGACGGTTGGTGATGAAGAAAAATCTCCGCAGGGCTTCGCCAAGCACTACAGGAACTAGATGGAGGATAAACTAGAGGGGACGGGGTTGCCGGCACACGGCTTTGTGAATCTTGATGTGTCTTGGGTGCTAGCCCTACCCATCTATTTGTATGTTTAGCCTTGGGGTCCTAACTTGGAGTAAAAGCCTCCTCAAAGTTGGTTTTGCCCAAAAGGCAAGAGTCCTACTTGGACTCCGGGACCAGACGTGAGGGTTCCCGGCGTCTGGACCCAGACGCGAGGGTTCCCGGCGTCTGGACCCAGACGTCAGGGTCCCTGGCGTCTGTCCCCTAGCCTCCACAAAACTTCCTTTTGCACTTTCCAAAAGCCTCATGGGCTTTACCCCTTGGCCCAAATAAAGTGTTCTCGTACCCAAACATTTTGGGAAACATCCGAAACCCCTTTCAATGAATTCCGAAACCTTTCCAAAATCCAAACACTATTATTCCATATATCAATCTTTACCTCCGGACTATTCCGGAGCTCCTCATCATGTCCGTGATCTTAATCCGGACTCTGAACAACATTCGGTCACCAACTTACATAACTCATACAATACTATATCGTCAACGAACGTTAAGCATGCGGACCCTACGGGTTTGAGAATGATGTAGACATGACTGAGACGCTTCTCCGATCAATAACCAAAAGCGGGACCTGGATGCCCATATTGGTTCCTACATATTATACGAAGATATTTATCGGTCGAACCTTTATGACAACATATGTAATTCCCTTTGTCTATCAGTATGTTACTTGCCCGAGATTCAATCATCGATATCTCCATACCTAGTTTAATCTCGTTACTGGCAAGTCTCTTTACTCGTTCCGTAATACACCATCTCGTAACTAACTCCTTTTGTCACTTTGCTTGCAAGCTTATTGTGATGTGTATCACCGAGAGGGCCCAGAGATACCTCTCCAATACACGGAGTGACAAATCCTAATATCGATCCATGCCAACTCAATAGACACCTTCAGAGATACCTGTAGAGCATCTTTATGATCACCAAGTTATGCTGTGACGGTTGATAGAACACAAGGTATTCCTCCGGTATCCGGGAGTTGCATGATCTCATAGTCGAAGGAATATGTATTTGACAGTAAGAAAGCAATAGCAATAAACTGAACGATCATATGCTAAGCTAACGGATGGATCTTGTCCATCACATCATTCTCCTAATGAAGTGATCCCGTTATCAAGTGACAACACATGTCTATGGTTAGGAAACCTTAACCATCTTTGATCAAGGAGCTAGTCTAGTAGAGGCTTACTAGGGACACAATATTTGTTTACGTATCCACACATGTATTTAAGTTTCCGGTCAATACAATTCTAGCATAATTTATAAACCTTTATCATGATTAAGGAAATATAATAATAACAATTTTATTATTGCCTCTAGGGATCCATTAGTCTCCCACTTGCATGAGAGTCAATAATCTAGTTCACATCGTCATGTGATTAACAACCATAGTTCACATCGCCATGTGACTAACACCCAAAGAGTTTACTAGAGTCAATAATCTAGTTCACATCGCCATGTGATTAACACCCAAAGATTTTTTTATTTCTGTGCCCCTGGTTCCTTAGCTCTACTCATTCATCCCCACTCTGTTAACTTTCGCTCACTTTTCACCACTCCCACTCCCTTGCCCGAAACCCTCAGAACAGGTTGCAACGGACATTGCCGTCGGGTCAATGCCTTTGACCGTTAACTTTGACGAGTGGGGCCGTGTAGGCCCGAGTACACCTTTGACCGTTACCCGTATAGTTGTTTCGTATGCTGACTGTACATGTATTCGTATACGTGGGCGCATGCAACGGACCGCGGTCGTGGGGTAGCATGTGTCCGTGGGACATGCCTGAAACATCCCATCGTATAAAGAGGGGCAACCACCTCCATTACCCCCTAACATTTTCCCCCAAATCCCCTCCCTGCAGCATCGTCTTCCTCTCCCCCACCGGAATCGTCTCGCTCTCCTCCACTGCCTCGACTGCACCGTCTTGCTCTCCCCCACCGCATCCTCTTCCTCACCTTCATCGCCTTCACCCGGAGATGGCTGAAGCTCGTGGTGACACCGACGTAGCAGCCGGAGATGTGGTCGAGCTGCAGGGCACAATGACCGTGGATATCAGTGACGTCCACGATGGTGTGGGGAAACCCGCAATCGCTGCGGATGTGGAGAAGGAGGTGGCGGGCTCCGCCTCAGTGCTGCAGAAGGTGATGGCTTCGAGCGGCGAAGTCAATCCCAATACCCCCCATGCGCAGCCTAGCGAGGAGAAGGAGGCATTTGCACTTGCTTTCTTTAGGATATTAGCTTGTAGAGTTAGTTGGATTGGTTAGATTGTGGATTCATACTATAGTTCAGATGGTTAGAGTAGTTGGTTTGATGGATGGGTCGGGGTTTTTTGTATTGGGGGGATGGGGTTTTTGTACTAGGGTTTGTTGGATAAATTCATTGCAAAAATTCTAGATAGATCTGTTTATTAGATGTGGTTCAATGCTACATAGATGTATGCTTATTAGATTTGTTTTTAATGCTCACAGATTGGGTTTTTTAATGCTACAGACATGTATGCTTATTAGATTGGGAGATTGGGTCCCTATTAGATTTGTTTTTGAATGCTACTCAGATTGGGTTTTGAATGTCATATGCCCAAATGGAATCCATTGATTAAGAAGTTATTTGGTTCATTAGTATATAAATTTGTCCACAATATGTAGTTATATTAGCTCTGTTCTTCAATGTGTGTGCATGACCAATGATCAATATGTTATTTGAATGTCATATTGGGGTTTTGAATGTCATATGTATTATATTAGATTTGTTTTTGAATGCTACTCAGGTTGGGGTTTTGAATGTCATATTGGGAGTATATTAGCCCTATGATCAATCTGTCATGTGTGCATATCTAAATTTTCAATTGGCTACTAGTGATGGATGTAATTGTATATTCAGGAGGATGATGGTTGGGGGGGAGAGAGGAAGCTGGCCGACTACGACCCGTACGAGGGGGCGTTTAGTGACGATTCTAAATATGAGGTAAGACCATCCCTTGTTCATTTAGTTCCTTTGACATGGTGTATATGAATCTATAATGTATTAATGCAATTCATTCATGTGTGCAGTATGATTCTGGAGATGATGTGTACAAGGGCAACATCGCGTCCTTCACAACCAAGGAGGTGGAGAAGATCAAGGCCAAGGGAGTTGCTTCCTTCTACAACTGCAAGTTCAAGAAGTGGCACTGCCCCTACTGCACCACCAAGCCAAAGCCCAAGGATGGCCGCTTCGATCACCTTCTGTCTCATGCAGAGGATGTAGCGATCCGCGGGGAGGACTAGATGATCAGGGGGCAGCATGCTGCTCTCGCGAAGGCCCTAACTCCGGCGTGAAGTGATGTGATGATGTGATGTTGTGATGGTGTGATGCTGTGAACTGAATCTTAATCTTTTGGGTACTTTGGGTCTGGTTACTTTTGTTAAACTTAATGTGGCTTTTTATGGTGTGAACTGAACCTATGGTGATGCTAGTAATGTATTATTCTATCTATATTTGTCTGTCCATATATTTGCCTATGGTGTATGGTTAGTTCTGTTTAGATGTTGTGAACTATGACTTTAGGTGCAGCAATGATCACACATGTTGTTTCAGTGTTGCTTCACTGATCAGACATGTTGTTTCAGTGTTGCTTCACCGATCACACATGTTATTGGTCTCATGTTCATTAATCAAATCAAATGCATGCTTTTTCCCACAAGCATGTTTCATTATCCGATGTTTTGAACTGACGTTCGACAGGACATTATAAATTCAAGAAAATGCAAAAAAAAAACCTCGGCAAACTATCTATGTTTGTGTAGGAGATCATGTGTGCAAAATTTGAGGTGATTTAGGGGAGGTCAAAGAAATTTGAATGCGATAAATGTGCTCCAAATAAGCTCCTAGGCTAGGGTAAACAACCCATTTGTAATCAAGTTTTTTTGGACCTACTCTAAATGAGCCAAATGTTTTTTATTAACACCTATTCAAAAAAACTTGATTACAAATGGGTTGTTTAGATTTTTTGAATTAATCTCACTCTAGTGAGACTTCGAATCTACACTATATTTTCAAAAAATAGTGAGACTTTGAATCTACACTATATTTTAACACCTACACTATATTCGAAGTCTCACTATTTTTTGAATTAATCTTCATATTTTTACATTTTCTTTTGAAAAATAAGCTTTAATATAAAAACTATTAAAAACACATTTAAAATATGAAAATGGAAAACTAAGTTCAGATCCTTCTTATTCACTTTGAAATAAAGCTTTGGTGATTTTTTGATTTTTTTTAATTTTTCAAAAATAGAAGGTAACCCTACCTCATCTCCTTGAACTCTATGAAATCTTGTAGGTGATAACTCATATGTGTGACTGTTTTCTCATGAAAATGGCCGTAGACCAAGTTTATGATTTTTGGTTGGTAACATGTCACGTAAGACAACATTGTGCACATGTTTCATATTTTTTTTTGATTGTTTCTAAATTAATGGTGCTCATTTGACCTCCATCGTGCCAGCTAGGTTTTTTTCATGAAAATGACCATAGACCAAGTTTAGTATTTTTCCTCGGTAGTGTGTCTTATAAAACGACGAACGACGAATGTTTCATATTTTTTTCAATTTTTTAAATTAGTTATGCTCAGTCAAAGCTTTCGTAACCCCGTTGACCAGCTCAAAACCCCTCTAAACCCCACGGGGTTTCGCCTAACCTTTGCTCCGAACGTCAGCCATCCGATCATACCCTGGCGCCAAGCGACATCCCTTAGATGTGGTCTTCTAGAAGGATTCAGTGGGCAGGCTGCGTGCAGGCTCTAGGCCGTTGGATCACAAGGATGGCTTCGCATCATTGGATCATGGGGCGATCAGCGAG
This sequence comes from Triticum aestivum, assembly GCF_018294505.1. NCBI lineage: Eukaryota > Viridiplantae > Streptophyta > Magnoliopsida > Poales > Poaceae > Triticum > Triticum aestivum. Next base: position 132,295,133 of record NC_057794.1, read on the forward strand.
AGGCGATCCTATTGGTTGTGCTCGGCTGCTTGCCCACCACTGACTCCACAAAAAAACATTGTTATTGGGCCCAAAAGGAAACCAAGCTCTGGTTGGGCCGTCGAATTGCGTCGTCTTTTTTGTGAACGTGCTGGCTCTGTTTTTGTGAACATGTTGGCTCTGTTTTTTTGCATCGTATGAAATTACACAACAATTGACATTGCGTAGAAAATTTAGTTCTTTTTGTTCTATACAAATGCAAAATGACCAAATTTATAAGGGCTAAATTTATTTTTATCATGCAAAATGGCCACAAAGTATTAAAAAATGGGTCATTTTGAATTTGTATAATGGCCACAAGCCCTCTACCTTTTTTATCATGCAAAACGACCAAATTTCTAAGGGCCAAATTTATTTTTATCATGCAAAATGGCCACAAGCCCTTCAAAAATTGTCACTTTTTGTTCATATAGTATATATGACCATAGATTCCTATGCGTGCAATTAGCTTCTTTTACTTCTTCTTTTCAAACCACTGTTTCCCATGCGTGTACACTCCTGATGCTACGGTGGGTTTGACAAACGGCTACTAACTTCACATTTGACCCCGTTATTGCCACGGCCAAATAACACGTAGCACTACGACTATTTAAGCCACACTCTGCCTCTGCCATCTCCCACCCTCTGTCTCTGCCATCCCTCATCCATCTGCCCTTCTTGCTCTTCGGCCCCTTCTCCTTCTTCTGCACATACCTTAGCCATGCAGTACACCGGACCAACCTACCGCTTCCCACTCACCGTGCCGGAGAGGCTCTACCCTACCGGCGTGTACTTTGATCGCACACTACGTGTGTGTGATATCAAGGCTGGGGACCATAAGGAACTTCACTGAGTTCTTCCTCACGTCCGGCTACCACCACCTCCCGAGGGGATCTCCAACGATGTTCTGCATCGAGGAGGTCATCCAAAACCGGGTGGTGGTTGCTCTCCTTGCCCACTTCACCAACACATTCGACGCCTTCTACCTCCTCAGCCGGGTGTTTTGGTGTGGCTCCGAGTTCATCGCTTTCACCACCCACAACAGGTTCACAGAGTACACCAACATCTTCTCCACCACGACGCGCATGCACACTCTTCCGTACCCCTTCGACAACGCCCCGGAGGAGCAGTGAAAAGGGAACCTAGAGGAGGAGCGAGGTGTAGAAGGCGGCGGCTAGGGTTCTAAACCCTCTATCTTTTTTTAGTCTATGTTATGTTAAGTTGTAAATAAACTATGTTGGAGTTGCTATAGGCTTGTTGGCTTAAGTATTCTATCTATTGTATTATTAAGTTCTTCCTAGTTTGAACTATGTGATCGTGCTATGCGCTTGTTCGCCCTATCTACATATTGGGACTACATATTTGTTGATTGTTTTCTTAGAGAGCTCGGCTTGTTAGTAGGGTTCCCTTGTTAGTAACAACCTAGTGCATGCAAGCAAGCTTTGTTAGTAGGGATGAATGAGTAGAGCTAAGCAAGGGAGTGGCTCTTTTTTTACACAAGCCACAAATATGTAGCCACCTAGCTAGAAGAGAGGAACCAGCGGCAGTGACCGTCGCTGTATCCGTGGCGGCTAGCGTGTAAGAAAGCTGCTCGGTTAGTGCATCGTGGCAGACACATCGGCGGATGCAGGCTCGGTCGGCGCATCGTGGAATCGTGGCATCGGCGCATGAAGGCTCGATCGACGCTTGCAGACAGGCTTTGCTGGGTGCATGCATAGCAGGCTTCTGTCATGGCGGCGCGCGTAGACGTTTAATGCAAGGGACAACCCAACGAAACTACGGCCCAACGGTCAAACAGCGACACCACCCAACGTGGCCCACTTGTCAGGTCGAACGGACAACACAGTCCAGCATGGCCCCACTAGTCAGAGTTAACAGTCAAGCCTTTGACCCGACGGCAATGTCTGTTGTGCCTAGTTATGAGGGTTTCTGGCAAGGGAGTGGGGAAAATTGAGCGAAAGTTAAGAGCGCGGGGATGAATGAGTAGAGCTAAGGAACCAGGGGCACAAATGTAAAATCCCAAGATTTTACTATAGTGTGATCATGTTTTGCATGTGAGAGAGGTTTTAGTCAATGGGTCTACAACATTCAGATCCGGGTGTACTTTGCAAATGTCTGTGTCTACAATGCTCTGCATAGAGCTACTCTAGCTAACTGTTCCCACGTTCAATACGTATCCAGATTGAGACTCAGAGTCATCTAGATAAGTGTTAAATCTTGCATCGACGCAACCTTTTACGACGAACCCTTTATCACCTCCATAACCGAGAAACATTTCCTCAGTCCTCTTTAGGTACCTAAGGATAATTTTGATCGTTGTCTAGTGATGTACTCTTGGATCACTATTGTACCCCCTTGCCAAACTCATGACAAGGCACACAACTGGTCTGGTACACATCATGGCATACTTTATAGAACCTATGGTTGAGGCATAGGGAATGACTTTCATTCTCTCTCTATCTTTTGCCATGGTCGGGCTTTGAGTCTTACTCAATTTCACACCTTGTAACACAGGCAAGAACCCTTTCTTTGACTGATCCATTTGAACTTCTTCAAAACTTTGTCAAGGTATGTGCTTTGTGAAAGTCCTATTAAGCGTCTCGATCTATCCCTATAGATCTTGATGCCCAATATATAAGCAGCTTCACCGAGGTCTTTTATTGAAAAATTCTTATTCAAGTATCCTTTTATGCTATCCATAAATTCTATATCATTTCCAATCAATAATATGTCATCCACATATAATATCAGAAATGCTACAGAGCTCCCACTCACTTTCTTGTAAATACAGGCTTCACTGTAAGATTGTATAAAACCATATGCTTTGATCACCTCATCAAAGCATATATTCCAACTCCAAGATGCTTGCACGAGTCCATAGATGGATCGCTGGAGCTTGCACACTTCGTTAGCACCTTTAAGATCGACAAAACCTTCTGGTTGCATCATATACAACTCTTCTTTAAGAAATCCATTAAGGAATGCAGTTTTGACGTCCATTTGCCATATTTCATAATTATAGAATGCGGCAATTGCTGACATGATTCAGACTGACTTAAGCATCACCACAGGTGAGAAAGTCTCATCATAGTCAACCCCTTGAACTTATTGAAAACCTTTTGCGATAAGTCGAGCATTGTAGATAGTGACATTACCATCAGCGTATGTCTTCTTCTTGAAGATCCATTTATTCTCAATGGCTTGCCGATCATTAGGCAAGTCCACCAAAGTCCATACTTTGTTCTCATACATGGATCGTATCTCAGATTTCATGGCCTCAAGCCATTTATCCGAATCTGGGATCATCATAGCTTCTTCATAGTTCGTAGGTTCGGCTTGGTCTAATAACATGACTTGCAGGATAGGATTACCGTACCACTCTGGTGCAGAATATGCTCTGGTCGACCTACGAGGTCCAGTAGTAACTTGATCTGAAGTTTCATGATCATCATCATTAGCTTCCTGTACAGTTGGTGTAGGCATCACGAGAACGGTTTTATCTAATGTGCTACTTTGCAATTCGAGAGAAGGTACAATCACCTCATCAAGTTCTACTTTCCTCCCACTCACTTCTTTCGAGAGAAACTCCTTCTCTAGAAATGACCCGTTCTAAGTAACAAAGATCTTGCCTTTGGATCTCTGGTAGAAGGTGTACCCAATAGCTTCCTTAGGGTATCCTATGAAGACACACTTCTTCGATCTGGGTTCGAGCTTATCAGGCTGAAGCCTTTTGACATAAGTGTCGCATCCCCAAACTTTAAGAAACGACAACTTAGGTTTCTTGCTAAACCATAGTTCATACATTATCGTCTCAATGGATTTAGACGGTGCCCTATTTAACGTGAATGAGGCTGTCTCTAATGCATAACCACAAAATGACAGTGGAAAATTGGTAAGAGACATCATAGAGTGCACCATATGTAATAAAGTACGGTCACGACATTCGGACACACCATTACGCTGTGGTGTTCCAGGTGGCGTGAGTTGTGAAACAATTCCACATTGTTTTAAATGAAGGCCAAACTCGTAATTCAAATATTCGCCTCCGCGATCAGATCGTAGAAACTTTATTTTCTTGTTGCGATGATTCTCCACTTCACTATGAAATTCTTTGAACTTTTCAAATCTTTCAGACTTGTGTTTCATCAAGTAGATATACCCATACCTACTCAAATCATCTGCGAAGGTTACAAAATAATGATACCCGCCACGTGCCTCAACACTCATCGGACCTCATACATCAGTATGTATTATTTCCAATAAGTCATTAGCTCGCTCCATTGTTCCGAAGAACGGAGTTTTAGTCATGTTGCCCATGAGGTATGGTTCGCAAGTATCAAATAATTCATAATCAAGTGATTCCAAAAGTCCATGCGCTTTACACCAATATGACCTAAACGGCGGTGCCACAAGTATGTTGCACTATCATTATCAACTTTGCATCTTTTGGCATCAATATTATCAATATGTGTATCACTACGATTGTGCCACAAGTATGTTGCACTATCATTATCAACTTTGCATCTTTTGGCATCAATATTATCAATATGTGTATCACTACGATCGAGATTCAATAAGAATAGACCATTCATCAAGGGTGCATGATCATAAAAGATATTACTCATATAAATAGAACAACCATTATTCTCTGATTTAAATGAATAACTGTCTCACAATAAACAAGATCTAGATATAATGTTCATGCTCAATGCTGGCACCAAATAACAATTATTGAGGTCTAAAACTAATCCCGAAGGTAGATGTAGAGGTAGCATGTCCACGACGATTGCATCAACCTTGGAACCATTCCGGACGCGCATCATCACCTCGTCCTTAGCCAATCTTCGTTTATTCCGTAGCTCCTGTTTCAAGTTACAAATATGAGCAACTAAACCAGTATCAAATACCCAGGCGCTACTACAAGCACTAGCAAGGAACACATCAATAACATGTATATCAAATATACCTTTCTTCACTTTGCCATCCTTCTTATCCGCCAAATATTTGGGGTAATTTTGCTTCGAGTGACCATTTCCTATGTAGTAGAAGCACTCAGTTTCAGGCTTGGGTCTAGCTTTGGGTTTCTTTACAGGAGTGACAACTTGCTTGCCATTCTTCTTGAAGTTCCCATTCTTTCCCTTGCCCTTTTTTCTTAAAACTGGTGGTCTTGTTAACCATCAACACTTGATGCTCTTTCTTGATTTCTACCTCTGCCAATTTCAGTATCACGAAGAGCTTGGGAATCGTTTTTGTCATCCCTTTCATATTATAGTTCATCACGAAGCTCTAGTAGCTTGGTGATAGTGACTGGAGAATTCTGTCAGCACTATCTTATCTGGAAGATTAACCCCCACTTGATTCAGGCGATTGTAGTACCCAGACATTCTGAGCATATGCTCACTGGCTGAGCTATTCTCCTCCATCTTGTAAGCAAATTACTTGTCAGAGGTCTCACACCTCTCAACACGGGCATGAGCCTAAAATACCAATTTCAGCTCTTGGAACATCTCATATGGTCCATGGCGTTCAAAACGTCTTTGGAGCCCCAATTCTAAGCTGTAAATCATGGTGCACTAAACTATCAAGTAGTCATCAGATCGAGCTTTGCCAAATGTTCATAACGTCTGCATCAGCTCCTGCAACAGGTCTGTCACCTAGCGGTGCATCTAGGACATAATTCTTCTGTGTAGCAATGAGGATAATCCCCAGATCATGGACCCAGTCCACATTATTGCTACCATCAACTTTCATCTTAGTTTTATTTATGAATGTATAAAAAACGGGGAAGCTACATTGAGAGCTATTGAACTACAACATAATTAGCAAAGACATTTTGACTATGTTCATGATAGATCTTAGTTCAATTAATCAAATTACTAATGAACTCTGATACGTCTTCATCGTATCTACTTTTCCTAACACTTTCCTCTTGTTTTGGACTCTAATTTGCACGATTTGAATGAAACTAACCCGGACTGACGCTGTTTTCAGCAGAACTACCATGGTGTTGTTTTTGTGCAGAAATAAAAGTTCTCGGAATGACATGAAACTTTTTGGAGATTTTTTATAGAATAAAAGAAAAATACTGGAGCCAAGAACCACCGGAGGGGGGCCCCTGGGTGAGCACAACCCACCTGGGTGCGCCCCCGCCTGGCGTGCCCAGGTGGGCGGCCCCGTAGACCCTGATTTCAACTCTATAAAATCCAATTTTCGGAGGAAAAAAACCGAGGGAGAAAGAATTACCACGTTTCATGAGACGGAGCCGCCGCCACCTCCTGTTCTTCATCGGGAGGCCAGATCTGGAGTCCGTTTGGCACTTCGGAGAGGGGGATCTTCGATTTTCATCATCACCAGCCCTTCCCCATCACCAATTCCATGATTCTCCCCACCGGAAGTGAGTAATTCCTTTGTAGGCTCGCTGGTCGATGAGTAGTTGGATGAGATTCGTCATGTAATCAAGTTCGTTTTGTTAGGGCTTGATCCCTAGTATCCATTATGTTTCGAGATTGATGTTGCTATGACTTTGCCATGCTTAATGCTTGTCACTTTGGGCCCAGGTGCCATGATTTCAGATCTAAACCGTTTATGTTATCACCATTATATCTATGTTTTAGATACGATCTTGCAAGTTATAGTCACCTATTACGTGTTATGATCCGTAAACCCCAGAGTGACAGTAGTCGGGATACTTTCCGATGATGACCGTAGTTTGAGGAGTTCATGTATTCACTATATGCTAATGCTTGATAGCGGCTTGAACCTACATAAGTATTTACCCAAAGAGGAAGGGATGATGCAGCACATCGACGGTATGTAATTCCCTCAGTGATGAAACCAAGGTTATCGAACCAGTAGGAGAATCAAGCAACAACACGTAAACATCACCTGCACACAAATACAAAATACTCGCAACCTGACGTATTAAAGGGGTTGTCAATCCCTTTCGGGTAACGGTGTCAGAAATTGGCAAACAGATGTGAATAAATTGTAGTAGATTGATAGATCGAACGCCAAATAAAATAAATAAGAATAAATTGCAGTAGGTTATTTTTGGTTTAATAGATCTAAAAATAAAATCAAAGGAAAATAGATCGCAAAGGCAAATAATATGAGAAAGAGACCCAGGGGCCGTAGGTTTCACTAGTGGCTTCTCTCGAGAAAAATAGAAAACGGTGGGTAAATGAATTACTGTTGGGCAATTGATAAAATTTAAAATACTCATGATGATATCCATGCAATGATCGTTATATAGGCATCACGTCCAAGATTAGTAGACCGACTCCTGCCTGCATCTACTACTATTACTCCACACATCGACCGCTATCCAGCATGCATCTAGTGTATTAAGTTCATGGAGAAATGGAGTAATGCAATAAGAATGATGACGTGATGTTGATCTATTTATATAGAAATAGACGCCATTGTTTTATCCTTAGTAGCAACGATACATACGTGTCGGTTCTCCTTCTGTCACTGGGATCAAGCACCGTAAGATCGAACCCACTACAAAGAACCTCTTCCCATTGCAAGATAAATTGATCAAGTTGGCCAAACAAAACCCAAATATTGGAGAAGAAATATGAGGCTATAAGCAATCATGCATATAAGAGATCAAAGAAACTCAAAAAACTTTCATGGATAAAAAGAGATAGATCTGATCATAAAATCAAAGTTCATCGGATCCCAACAAACACACCACAAAAAGGGTTACATCATATGGATCTCTAAGAGACCATTGTACTGAGAATCAAACGAGAGAGAGGAAGCCATCTAGCTATTAACTACACACCCGAAGGTGTACAAAGAACTACTCATGCATCATCAGAGAGGCACCAATGGAAGTGGTGAACCCCTCCGTGATGGTGTCTACATTGGATCTAGTGGTTCTAGACTCTGCGGCGGCTGGAATTGATTTTTGTCGACTCCCCTAGGGTTTCTTGAATATTGGGGTATTTATAGAGCAAAGAGGCGGTGCGGGAGGCCACCAAGGTGGGCACAACCCACCTGGGCGCGCCTGGGGGACCGGGCGCGCCCTGGTGAGTTGTGCCCCCTCGGGGCACCCCCAGGTGCTTCTCCGGCCCATTGGATGTCTTCTGGTCCATAAAAATTCCACAAAAAGTTTTGCTGCGTTTGGACTCCGTTTGGTATTGATCATCTGCGATGTAAAATACATGCAAAAAAGTTGCAACTCGCACTTGGCACTATGTCAATAGGTTAGTACCCCAAAATGATATAAAATGATTATAAAACATCCAAGATTGATAATATAACAGCATGGAACTATCAAAAATTATAGGTACATTGGAGGCGTATCAGCATCCCCAAGCTTAATTCCTGCTTGTCCTCGAGTAGGTAAATGATAAAAATAGAATTTTGGATGTGGAATGCTGCCTAACATGTCATATCATATTCTTTTCTTTAGAGCATGGACATTTGGAATTTTATATTGTTCAAAGAAATAGTCTAGTTTTGACATGATAACTTAAATAGTCAAGCATATCAACAAGCAAACATGTCTTCCGAAATATCAACGCTAGAATAAGCTATCCCTAGCTCATCATGCTCAATCATTGATCCATTCGTGAAATACACTCGCATATTAACTACACCCAATGCTCAAGTACGATCATAGTGCCTCCTAGTTGGTGCTTTTATAAGAGAAGATGGAGACTCAAATTCAAAAATAAAAACTGCATAAAGTAAAAGAAGGGCCCTTAGTAGAGGGAAGTAGGGATTTGTAGAGGTGCTAGAGCTCAAAGCGAAAATTGAGAGATAAAAACATTTTGAGAGGCATACTTTTCACACCAACGAAAATGACTTAGGGTTCCCAACACTTTCCAGGCTAGATATATCATAGGCAGCTCCCAAACAGAAATTAAAGTTTATTCATTTTTCCTCCATACTTTCACTTTTCGTGGCAAACTGTATCCACGGGTGCCTTCCATACCAACAATTTCCAAGGAATTTATTATTTGATAACATAAAGTAAATTCATTTTTCATTTCGGGACTGGCATCCCTAATACCTTTGCCTTACTCTCGTGCAATGACAAGTGAATAAACACTCATCGTGAGAATAACACATCTAGCATGGAAAATATCAGCCACCCCTTACCGCCTCGCGAGCGGTATGAGCACACAAAATAGAAATTAATTTTGAATATTAGAGATGGCACATACAAATTTTCTTAGAACGACAAAAGAATACCACATATAGGTAAATATACTAGACTCATGTGGCAAACTGGTTTAAAGGATTTTGGATGCACAAGTAGTGATCATACTTAGTGAAAAATGAAGGCTAGCAAAAGATTGGGAAGCGACCAACCAAGAAACGAATAATCTCATAAGCGAGCATTAAGCATAATTAACACCGAATAATGCACCAGAAGTTGAATATAATTTCATTTCATGACTATTGACTTTCGTGCTTGCATAGGGAATCACAAACCTTAACACAAATATTCTTACTAAAGCATAATTACTCATCAAGATGACTCACATATCACATCATCATATCTCAAAACTATTACTACGTCACATCCCTAGTCTGGTATGACCTAGGCTAGCTAGCCATTTGTGCATCATATTTAAATTTCATTTAAATTTGAAATGAGGATTGGAGGAACCCTCAGAATCATTTTTGAAAATGACCCAAATAAAAATTTCTCCAAAAAGGGTCCAAGAAAATGCTCGTGATGCCCTCTAAAAATATTGGACAGAGATAAAAATCAAAACAATATTTTTAGGAGTTCATGGACATTTTATTTTGGCTATTTGGATTAATTCGATAAATATTTGCATTGGGAATATATTTCTATATATATGAATTATGGCCCAAAAATTATGCCATTTACAAAAGAGCTCTGGAATAATATATCCAGCTCCTGCAAAAATTGGCATAATAAAATTAAATGATTTAATATATTTATTAAATCAAACAGATGTCAGAAAAAAATAGAAAACAGAAATAAAAGGAAGGAGGACTTACCTGGGCCTCCCCTCCCCTGCGCAGCCCAGCAGCAGCAGGCCGGCCCAGCCCACCTGGCCCTCCTCTGTCGCCTTCCTCCTCTGCCAGGAGGACGGGCGTGTGCCCGACGCTCGCCGGCACGCGCGCGCGCCACCTCCCCCCCTGCTAGCCACCTCCTGCTTCCTTCTCTCGCCCTCGATGCCCCGGACGTCGCCACGCAGCTGCCCGCACCGCTCTCACTCTTCCTCGCCCTCCTCCTCTCCCCCTGCTCTCTCTCTCTCTCTCACCCGAGAATCACCGCCGCCGCCGACGAGAACCACCACGGCCACAGCCACCCCCTCGCCCCTCGGTTGTGCCCACGAGCTCCGCGACGTCGTCCTCGACCCCCTCACCGAACCACGCCCCGCCGGAAGCCCTGCAGCGTCGACTTCGAGCTCTTCTTCAACCTTCGGCCGCCGGCGACCTCGTCTCCGATTCGCGCCATCCAGGTCGTCCCCAGGCCCACTGAGCTGTGCTTCAACCTCGCCGTGAGTTTCTTCCCGTTTCCCCTCTCTTCTCCCCCTCGTTTCCGCGCCGTAGCCCCGATCCCCACCATGGCCGAAGCCATCGCCGCCGCAGCCCCTCGCCGTCGTGGCCAGAGCCACCGCAGCCTGTGCCTGCACCTGCCACCGCGCTCAGTAGCCTCCCAGAGGTCCAACGCCCCCGCCCGCAGCTCCTGCCATGCCCCGCAGCCCGTTCCCGCTCAAAGCCGAACTCCGGCCGCCGCCCTGAGCTCTGCTCCGGCGAGCTCCGCCGCCCCCGCAGCCTCCCGCGTGTTCCACTGGATGCGCGTGAGCGCGGGCTTCGCTCCCGTGGTCTCCGCCGCCCGAATGGTCGCCGGAACGGCGATCCCGAGCCCCTCCGCCGTCTCGGGCCTCGCCGGCGGCTAAACGCCGGCGGGATTGACCGGTCAACCGCGCTAACCCCCCCCCCCTGAGGCTGACCAGTGGGCCCGACCCCCCCCCTAACCACTTAATTAAATAAAATAACCCCTGTTAGCCCCTGTCACTGACGTGTGGGTCCCACACGTCAGGTTTGACCTGGACAGCCGCGTTGACCGCTGATGCATTGATGACGTCATGCTGACGCAATTATTTAGTTTCTGGAATTAAAATAATTCAGAAAATCCAGAAATTGATTTAAACTTCAAAAATTCATATCAATTCAACCGTAGCTCAGATTTAAATAATTTATATATGAAAAATTATCAGAAAAATGCAACCTTTCCATCTGTACTAGTTTCATGCATGACAAACCAACCTATACCTGCTGAATATGGGAAAACACATTATGGCATATATAAGAGACCTAATTTAGAAATGCATTTGAACCTTTGGTTCAAATGGACTTTAAGCTAATTGAACACTAGTTGCATTAGCTCAACAGCATCACATCTACATGCCATGTTCATGCATCATATTGTTGCATATGATTGTGTTTTGATTGCCGGCACTGTTCCTTCTCGATAGGTCCTGCTCCGGAGACGTTCCAGAGTACCTGTCGGTGAAGCAGTGCCTCCTCTGTTGTTTTTACCAGGCAAGCAAACCCCCTTGTTCATTTCGATAAAACCCTACTCTCTCGCTCCTGCTCTCAGTTATTGCATTAGGACAACAACGATTCATCTGCTACTTTGTGCTGCGGTAGTTGAACCCATTCCTCTGCATGACCTGTCATTGCCACAGTAAATAGTTGAAACCCACTAGCATGTGTAGGAGTTGATTGAAGCCACTGATGTGTTCCTACCATGCTATGCCTGCTATTGCTTAGAGTGTGTCAGGTCTGGTTCATTGGGAATGAATTGGAGTGTCACGATATGTTCTGATGCTGAGAGTGAAGTGTGTGAACACGATTTGGTAAAGGTAGCGGTGAGAGGCCATGTAGGAGTACATGGTGGGTTGTCTCGCTGGAACCGTCCTTAAGCACTGAGTTCTGTGTATGTTGTCCAATGACCCGATACTACCACACATTGGGTTCCGGTAACTCGACCCCTCTCGACTTATTAACCAACTTGGTCTCTGTCCAGGAGTCGCAACTAGTTTCTGGTGTTTGTAGGTAGTGCTATTTTTCTACCAAGTGGCACCCGGCAGGGTGGGCTTGGGACAGACTAGGCACACGTGGCCCGGTGTACCGAGTGGCACCCGGTTGGTGGGCTCGGGAACCCTGTACACATCGTTTGGGGCCGTAAGCGACACCCCGGCCGGATCTCCTTGCGGATGGAACCCGAATAGGCGATAAACCTGGACTAGAGTCTTGTGTGGTTAGTCAGGTCGTGGCCGACACCCTCGCCAGGCTTCCGCTTGAAGGTTGCCGAGATACATGACGTGTACATGGCGGTAAGTGGCGAGAGCGTGTGTGAAGAAGTACACCCCTGCAGGGTTAACATGATCTATTCGAATAGCCGGGTCCGCGGTTATGGACTTCTTGGATGCTTACATGGTACATAGACAACTTGAAGTGGATACTCTAAAATGCTCAAGACAAGTGTGAGTGCTATGGATGGCCTTCCCGTAGGGAGACGGGGATGAATCCATAGTAGTGTATTGTATGGTGATTAGTGGACTCGTGTACGTTGTTTCACCTCCAGAGTTTCTGGTAGTCGTAGAACAGGATAGCCACAGAGTCAAAGCTGGCTTGCTGCAACTAAACCCCACATTACCCTCTTGATACAAGTGCATGTATGATAGGATCTGATGTAAGTCTTGCTGAGTACCTTTGTACTCATGTTGCTTTATTTATGTTTTTGCAGCGGAGACTTCGGTCTTACTAGTGTTCTCGTGGACTTCGACTAGTAGCTAGTACCTCAGCTACGATCTTGATCGGATGTTGTAGATAGTCAGGCTCTTCAGCCTTTTTCATTTATAGATGTCTGTACCCAGACATGTAATGCTTCCGCTTGTTGCTTGTATGCTCTGTATGACGGGTCTTGTGACCCCTGTTTGCAATAATTGCTATGGCGGCTCTTCGGAGCCTTTATCTATATAAGTTGTTGAGTTATGCTGTGATGCCATGTTGTACAGCACATACTTGCATGTTATGCGTACGTGTAATGTGTATTGCTATGTGTGGGATCTGGCTATCTAGTTGTTTATTCTTAGTAGCCTCTCTTACCGGGAAATGTCTCCTAGTGCTTCCACTGAGCCCTGGTAGCTTGCTACTGCTCTGGAACACTTAGGCTGGCCGGCATGTGTCCTTCTTCGTTCCTGTGTCTGTCCCTTCGGGGAAATGTCACGCTTTGAGTACCGGAGTCCTGTTAGCCCGCTACAGCCCGGTTTACCGGAGTCCTGCTAGCCCAGTGCTACAGCCCGGACCCACTTGCTGATGACCGACACGTTCGAAGCTGGGTCATGGATGCCTGTCCCTGTAAGTCTGTGCCACTTTGGGTTTACGACTAGTCATGTCAGCCCGGGCTCCTTATCATATGGATGCTAGCGACACTATCATATACGTGAGCCAAAAGGCGCAAACGGTCCCGGGCAAAGGTAAGGCGACACCCGTGGGGATACCGTGCGTGAGGCCGCAAAGCGATATGAGGTGTTACATGCTAGATCGATGTGGCATCGAGTCGGGGTCCTGACAGTTTTGGTATCAGAGCCTGACTGCCTGTAGGTTTACCAAGCCATACTGGTCGAAGTTGAGTCTAGAAAATCTTTAGTTATGTAAGGGAATTGATTGTGGGAAGGAACGTAAGGCTCTTTTTACTCCTTTACCTCATGACCTTCTGATCTGAGTCATCCTATCTTCCGACGGGATTAAGGAACTAGGCTTTCTCTTCCGTCTATCAGGATCACGTGTTACTACTCCGTAGTCCCATAGGATTGGTTGATCAGAGTCATATCCCAGTTTTGAGTATTTCCGGTGTAGTCTGTTTAGTACTATCCCAGAACCTTGAGTGGTGATGTTGAGTTGTTGTACTACCCCATTTCTAGTAGGATGTCTCATTCTGAGCATTTTACTGCCGTTATGCTGCCGGAATTTTCCTAAGGAGTTCGAGTGATATTAATTCCTTGTCCTACATTCTATAGCCTATAGTTAATGTTGATTCCGTCCTTGGTTTCGTTTCTCAGGATGTCATCGGCTAAGCGAAGTTCCGTTGCTCGTAGCCAGAACCATGGATATGGTAGGGATGAGGATCCTCCCGACCAGCCTTCGTTGACCGAGTTCATGCTAGAGATGGAGAGGAACAAGCGTGAGTCTAATCGTTTGTTGGCACGTATCGAGGAGAATACCGCACATCAGTTCAAGGGATCTGTGACCATTCATGATTTCATTCGCTTGCACCCGCCTACTTTTCATCATTCCATCGAGCCACTCGATGCAGATGACTGGCTCCGTAGCATCACCCATAAGCTGCGTTCTGCGAACGTAGCTGAAGATGACAAGGTCACTTATGCCACATATCACCTAGAAGGTCCTGCTAGTCTTTGGTGGCAGAACTATGAGGCTATGCTTTCAGTTGGCCAGATTCCTACCTGGAAGGATTTCACTGAGGCTTTTCGCGAGCATCACATTCCCCAGGCCCTCATTGATCGCAAGAGAGAAGAGTTCTGTAGTTTCACCCAGAGTAAGATGGCTGTTGATGCTTATAGCAGAGAATTCGAGAACCTTGCCCGCTATGCCACAGAAGAAGTGTCCACGGACGCCAAGAAGCAAGCTAGGTTCCGGAAGGGTCTCAACCCCAAGTTGCGTCGTGATCTTCATCTGCATCATTGTGATACATTCCAAGCCCTTGTGAACAAGGCCATCAATGCAGAGACAGCTCAACTCACTTACGAGGAGTCTCGTAAGCACACCCGTGATTTGGGATCTTCCTCCGGTTCTAGTTCCCAGAAGCGCCGGATTTGGGTTCCAAACTCCGCTCTTCCTTCCGGTTATACACCGAGGTCATCCTATGTGGTGCCTTCTCCAACTCAGTCGTATGTTCCACCCAGGCCTACTGGTAGACCGTTTGTTAGTGCGGGTCCCCGTCCAACCTCAGGGACTTGCTTCACATGCGGGAAGCCAGGACACTATGCACGTGACTGCTCTCAGACTAGTTTTGCTCCACCCCAGCCCGAGAAGACTGTTGGCTGTATTAAGCCATCACGCAAGATGATCAGTGTCAAGTCAGCCCCCACTGAACGTGGACGTGTGCATCACGTCTCAGCTAAAGACGCTCATGATGATCCAGATGTCGTTCTTGGTACCCTTCTTGTCAATTGTCACCCAGCATCAGTTCTATTCGATACTGGAGCATCTCACTCCTTCATTTCTGAAGGTTATGCTCGTTTGCACGACATGTCATTTTGTGATATGCCAACTCCGCTTGAAATCCAAACCCCAGGGTCTAGATGGCAGACCACCAGAATCAGCCATGGTAACGAAATCCTTGTTGACAGACTTGTATTCCTTGCATCACTTGTAGCCCTCAAGTCTTCAGATATTAACATCATCTTGGGTATGGACTGGATGACAGCTCATCATGCCAAGATTGATTGTTACACAAGATCTGTTCAGCTTACACACCCATCTGGCAAGATAGTCACCGTCTCCACTAGAGTTGCAAAGCGTCAACTCTATTCTCTTAATGCCAGCCCTCTTCCAGACCTTGAAGATATCCCGGTAGTCCGTGACTTTCCGGATGTCTTTCCAGAGGAACTGCCAGGTGTTCCACCTGACAGAGATGTAGAGTTCGTCATAGATCTTATCCCAGGAACAGCTCCAATCTCCCGGAGACCTTACAAGATGGCACCCTTAGAACTAGCCGAGCTTAAGAAACAACTCGATGAGTCCTTGCAAAAGGGTTTCATCCGTCCTAGTTCTTCTCCTTGGGCTTGCCCCGTCCTCTTCGTCAAGAAGAAAGACGGTACGGACCGGATGGTTGTAGATTATCGTCCCGTTAATTTGGTCACGATAAAGAACAAGTATCCGCTTCCCAGGATCAACGACCTGTATGATCAGCTCGCTGGATCCTCAGTCTTCTCCAAGATGGATTTAAGGTTAGGCTACCATCAAATCAAGATCAGAAACGGGGACATTCCCAAGACAGCTTTTGTCACTCGTTATGGCCAGTACGAGTACACCGTCATGTCCTTTGGCCTAACCAACGCCCCAGCCACATTTTCCCGCCTGATGAACTCGATTTTCATGGAGTACTTAGATAAGTTTGTCGTGGTTTACCTCGATGATATTCTTATTTACTCGAAGAACGAGGAAGAGCATGCCGAACATCTTAGACTTGTTTTAGAAAAACTCAGAGAACACCGCCTTTATGCCAAGTTCTCCAAGTGTGAATTTTGGTTGCCAGAAGTGACCTATCTAGGCCACGTAATCTCTGGTAAGGGCATTGCTGTCAATCCCGAGAGAGTTCAAGCCGTTCTCGATTGGACTCCACCTGAGACAGTCAAACAAGTTAGGAGTTTCCTTGGTCTAGCCAGCTATTGTCGCCGCTTTGTTGAAAACTTCTCCAAAGTAGCCAAACCCCTCACGGAACTTCTCAAGAAAGATAAAAAGTTCGAGTGGTCCCCACAGTGTGAGTACAGTTTTCAGGAACTGAAAAGACGCCTGACTTCTGCTCCCATACTTGTGTCACCGGATTTCACTAAAGACTTTATTATCTACTGCGACGCCTCACGACAAGGACTAGGTTGCATTCTTATGCAGGATCGTCATGTGATTGCCTATGCATCTCGACAGTTGCATCCACATGAGGAGAATTATCCTACACATGATCTAGAGCTTGCAGCCGTAGTCTATGCACTCAAGACTTGGCGACATTACCTCCTTGGTAAACGTTGCGAGATCTACACCGATCACCAGAGTCTCAAGTATATCTTCACCCAACCAGATTTGAATCTTAGACAAAGACGTTGGTTGGAGTTGATCACAGACTATGATCTAGGGATTACCTACACCCCAGGCAAAGCCAATGTCATGGCTGATGCTCTAAGCCGTAAATCCTATTGCAACAATCTCATGTTGCAGCAAGGCCAACCACTTCTCCATGAGGAATTCTGTAAACTTAACCTTCACATTGCGCCTCGCGGATTCCTTTCTACCTTGGTGGCGAAACCTACCCTTGTGGATCTTATCATCGAAGCCCAGAAACATGATACGGGGATTACCCGGATCAAGAGGAACATTAAGAAGGGAGTTGGTGGATGTTTCTCTATGGATGATCGCGGTGTTGTTTTCTTTGAGAATCGCTTGGTGGTTCCCAAGAAGCAACATCTTCGACAGTTGATCCTTAAGGAGGCGCATGAATCTCCTCTCACAATTCATCCCGGTAGCTCTAAGATGTATCAGGACCTACGCCAGAGGTTCTGGTGGACTAGGATGAAGAGAGAAATCGCTGAGTTCATTGCTAAATGTGACGTTTGTCGTCGCGTTAAGGCAGAGCATCAAAGACCTGCTGGCACCCTTCAGCCTTTAGCTATTCCTGAATGGAAATGGGATAAAGTTGGTATGGACTTCGTCACCGGCTTTCCCAGGACCAAAAGAGGGAATAACGCTATCTTCGTAGTCATTGATCGTCTCTCCAAAGTGGCTCACTTCCTTCCTGTTCGAGAGAGTATCACTGCTAGTCAGCTTGCTGACTTATACATTTCTCGAATAGTATCACTTCATGGTGTTCCACTAGAGATTAATTCAGACCGTGGCAGTCTTTTCACTTCTCATTTCTGGGAGAGCTTCCAAACTGCCATGGGAACCCATCTTTCCTTCAGCACCGCTTTCCACCCTCAGTCGAGTGGTCAGGTGGAACGGGTCAATCAAATTCTCGAAGACATGCTCAGAGCTTGCGTTATCTCATTCGGTATGGATTGGGAGAAATGTCTTCCTTTTGCCGAGTTTGCTTATAACAATAGCTACCAATCCAGCCTCAAGAAAGCTCCTTTTGAGGTTCTCTATGGACGAAGATGTCGAACACCTTTGAACTGGTCAGAAACCGGTGAAAGACAATTCTTTGGACCGGATATGATCCAGGAGGCAGAAGAGCAAGTTCGCATCATTCGTGAGAATTTGAAAACAGCCCAGTCTCGTCAGAAGAGCCAGTACGACCGTCATCATAAGGATATGACTTATGAGATTGGCGACCAAGCTTACCTTCGGGTTACTCCTTTAAAGGGTACCCATCGTTTCGGTATCAAGGGCAAGTTGGCTCCTCGTTACATTGGTCCTTTTCGCATTCTCGCTAAACGAGGAGAGGTTGCCTACCAATTGGAACTACCCCCACATCTTTCTCGAGTTCATGATGTCTTCCACGTCTCTCAACTCAGGCGTTGCTTCTCGGATCCTATCCGCGGAGTGGACCACGAAACGCTTGATCTCCAAGATAACCTCACATACCGAGAGTACCCGGTTCGCATTCTTGATCAAGCAGAGCGTGTTACTCGACGTCAGAACATCAAGTTTCTCAAAGTTCAGTGGTCTCATCATTCCGAGAGAGAGGCTACTTGGGAGCGAGAAGATCGTCTTCGACTGGAGTACCCCGCTTTCTTTCCGTCGACCCCTGAATCTCGGGACGAGATTCTTTCAAGTGGGGGCGAGTTGTCACATCCCTAGTCTGGTATGACCTAGGCTAGCTAGCCATTTGTGCATCATATTTAAATTTCATTTAAATTTGAAATGAGGATTGGTGGAACCCTCAGAATCATTTTTGAAAATGACCCAAATAAAAATTTCTCCAAAAAGGGTCCAAGAAAATGCTCATGATGCCCTCTAAAAATATTGGACAGAGATAAAAATCAAAACAATATTTTTAGGAGTTCATGGACATTTTATTTTGGCTATTTGGATTAATTCGATAAATATTTGCATTGGGAATATATTTCTATATATATGAATTATGGCCCAAAAATTATGCCATTCATAAAAGAGCTCTGGATAATACATCCAGCTCCTGCAAAAATTGGCATAATAAAATTAAATGATTTAATATATTTATTAAATCAAAACAAATGTCAGAAAAAAAATAGAAAACAGAAATAAAAGGAAGGAGGACTTACCTGGGCCTCCCCTCCCCTGCGCAGCCCAGCAGCAGCAGGCCGGCCCAGCCCACCTGGCCCTCCTCTGTCGCCTTCCTCCTCTGCCAGGAGGACGGGCGTGTGCCCGACGCTCGCCGGCACGCGCGCGCGCCACCTCCCCCCCTGCTAGCCACCTCCTGCTTCCTTCTCTCGCCCTCGATGCCCCGGACGTCGCCACGCAGCTGCCCGCACCGCTCTCACTCTTCCTCGCCCTCCTCCTCTCCCCCTGCTCTCTCTCTCTCTCACCCGAGAATCACCGCCGCCGCCGACGAGAACCACCACGGCCACAGCCGCCCCCTCGCCCCTCGGTTGTGCCCACGAGCTCCGCGACGTCGTCCTCGACCCCCTCACCGAACCACGCCCCGCCGGAAGCCCTGCAGCGTCGACTTCGAGCTCTTCTTCAACCTTCGGCCGCCGGCGACCTCGTCTCCGATTCGCGCCATCCAGGTCGTCCCCAGGCCCACTGAGCTGTGCTTCAACCTCGCCGTGAGTTTCTTCCCGTTTCCCCTCTCTTCTCCCCCTCGTTTCCGCGCCGTAGCCCCGATCCCCACCATGGCCGAAGCCATCGCCGCCGCAGCCCCTCGCCGTCGTGGCCAGAGCCACCGCAGCCTGTGCCTGCACCTGCCACCGCGCTCAGTAGCCTCCCAGAGGTCCAACGCCCCCGCCCGCAGCTCCTGCCATGCCCCGCAGCCCGTTCCCGCTCAAAGCCGAACTCCGGCCGCCGCCCTGAGCTCTGCTCCGGCGAGCTCCGCCGCCCCCGCAGCCTCCCGCGTGTTCCACTGGATGCGCGTGAGCGCGGGCTTCGCTCCCGTGGTCTCCGCCGCCCGAATGGTCGCCGGAACGGCGATCCCGAGCCCCTCCGCCGTCTCGGGCCTCGCCGGCGGCTAAACGCCGGCGGGATTGACCGGTCAACCGCGCTAACCCCCCCCCTGAGGCTGACCAGTGGGCCCGACCCCCCCCCTAACCACTTAATTAAATAAAATAACCCCTGTTAGCCCCTGTCACTGACGTGTGGGTCCCACACGTCAGGTTTGACCTGGACAGCCGCGTTGACCGCTGATGCATTGATGACGTCATGCTGACGCAATTATTTAGTTTCTGGAATTAAAATAATTCAGAAAATCCAGAAATTGATTTAAACTTCAAAAATTCATATCAATTCAACCGTAGCTCAGATTTAAATAATTTATATATGAAAAATTATCAGAAAAATGCAACCTTTCCATCTGTACTAGTTTCATGCATGACAAACCAACCTATACCTGCTGAATATGGGAAAACACATTATGGCATATATAAGAGACCTAATTTAGAAATGCATTTGAACCTTTGGTTCAAATGGACTTTAAGCTAATTGAACACTAGTTGCATTAGCTCAACAGCATCACATCTACATGCCATGTTCATGCATCATATTGTTGCATATGATTGTGTTTTGATTGCCGGCACTGTTCCTTCTCGATAGGTCCTGCTCCGGAGACGTTCCAGAGTACCTGTCGGTGAAGCAGTGCCTCCTCTGTTGTTTTTACCAGGCAAGCAAACCCCCTTGTTCATTTCGATAAAACCCTACTCTCTCGCTCCTGCTCTCAGTTATTGCATTAGGACAACAACGATTCATCTGCTACTTTGTGCTGCGGTAGTTGAACCCATTCCTCTGCATGACCTGTCATTGCCACAGTAAATAGTTGAAACCCACTAGCATGTGTAGGAGTTGATTGAAGCCACTGATGTGTTCCTACCATGCTATGCCTGCTATTGCTTAGAGTGTGTCAGGTCTGGTTCATTGGGAATGAATTGGAGTGTCACGATATGTTCTGATGCTGAGAGTGAAGTGTGTGAACACGATTTGGTAAAGGTAGCGGTGAGAGGCCATGTAGGAGTACATGGTGGGTTGTCTCGCTGGAACCGTCCTTAAGCACTGAGTTCTGTGTATGTTGTCCAATGACCCGATACTACCACACATTGGGTTCCGGTAACTCGACCCCTCTCGACTTATTAACCAACTTGGTCTCTGTCCAGGAGTCGCAACTAGTTTCTGGTGTTTGTAGGTAGTGCTATTTTTCTACCAAGTGGCACCCGGCAGGGTGGGCTTGGGACAGACTAGGCACACGTGGCCCGGTGTACCGAGTGGCACCCGGTTGGTGGGCTCGGGAACCCTGTACACATCGTTTGGGGCCGTAAGCGACACCCCGGCCGGATCTCCTTGCGGATGGAACCCGAATAGGCGATAAACCTGGACTAGAGTCTTGTGTGGTTAGTCAGGTCGTGGCCGACACCCTCGCCAGGCTTCCGCTTGAAGGTTGCCGAGATACATGACGTGTACATGGCGGTAAGTGGCGAGAGCGTGTGTGAAGAAGTACACCCCTGCAGGGTTAACATGATCTATTCGAATAGCCGGGTCCGCGGTTATGGACTTCTTGGATGCTTACATGGTACATAGACAACTTGAAGTGGATACTCTAAAATGCTCAAGACATGTGTGAGTGCTATGGATGGCCTTCCCGTAGGGAGACGGGGATGAATCCATAGTAGTGTATTGTATGGTGATTAGTGGACTCGTGTACGTTGTTTCACCTCCAGAGTTTCTGGTAGTCGTAGAACAGGATAGCCACAGAGTCAAAGCTGGCTTGCTGCAACTAAACCCCACGTTACCCTCTTGATACAAGTGCATGTATGATAGGATCTGATGTAAGTCTTGCTGAGTACCTTTGTACTCATGTTGCTTTATTTATGTTTTTGCAGCGGAGACTTCGGTCTTACTAGTGTTCTCGTGGACTTCGACTAGTAGCTAGTACCTCAGCTACGATCTTGATCGGATGTTGTAGATAGTCAGGCTCTTCAGCCTTTTTCATTTATAGATGTCTGTACCCAGACATGTAATGCTTCCGCTTGTTGCTTGTATGCTCTGTATGACGGGTCTTGTGACCCCTGTTTGCAATAATTGCTATGGCGGCTCTTCGGAGCCTTTATCTATATAAGTTGTTGAGTTATGCTGTGATGCCATGTTGTACAGCACATACTTGCATGTTATGCGTACGTGTAATGTGTATTGCTATGTGTGGGATCTGGCTATCTAGTTGTTTATTCTTAGTAGCCTCTCTTACCGGGAAATGTCTCCTAGTGCTTCCACTGAGCCCTGGTAGCTTGCTACTGCTCTGGAACACTTAGGCTGGCCGGCATGTGTCCTTCTTCGTTCCTGTGTCTATCCCTTCGGGGAAATGTCACGCTTTGAGTACCGGAGTCCTGTTAGCCCGCTACAGCCCGGTTTACCGGAGTCCTGCTAGCCCAGTGCTACAGCCCGGACCCACTTGCTGATGACCGACACGTTCAAAGCTGGGTCATGGATGTCTGTCCCTGTAAGTCTGTGCCACTTTGGGTTTACGACTAGTCATGTCAGCCCGGGCTCCTTATCATATGGATGCTAGCGACACTATCATATACGTGAGCCAAAAGGCGCAAACGGTCCCGGGCAAAGGTAAGGCGACACCCGTGGGGATACCGTGCGTGAGGCCGCAAAGCGATATGAGGTGTTACATGCTAGATCGATGTGGCATTGAGTCGGGGTCCTGACATACTAAAAACAAGTTTATTTTTTCTAGTGATCTTCATGAAAGTTTTTATTATATCCTTCTTGGATATCTACCACTTTGGAACTAATTTTCATGTGTTGCTTTTGATAAGCTGAAACAAATATAAGTGAAGATCATGAGCACAATATTTCTTTCTCTCAATTAATTTAAGTGAAGCAAGAGAGAATTTCTTGAAAATTTACTAACTCTCACATAAATCTAAGTGAATCAAGAGAGCATTTCTTCCAAAATACTAAAGCACACCATGCTCAAAAAAGATATAAGTGAAGCACTAGAGAAAATCCATAGCTCAAAAAATTTAAGTGAAGCATAGAGAGCAATTCTAACAAGTCATGGCATAATTTTGATTCTCTCAAATAGGTGTGTCCAGCAAGGGATCAAGACTTAAAACACAAAATAAAACAAGCAAAGACTCATATCATACAAGACGCTCCAAGCAAAACACATAGTATGTAAGGAACAAAAATATAGCTTCGAGTAAAATACCGATGGTCGTTAGAAGAAAGAGGGGATGCCACTCGGGGCATCCCCAAGCTTTGTTGCTTGCTCTCTTGGGATAATAGCTTGGGATACCGGGGCATCCCCAAGAGTAGGCTCTTCTTACTCCTTATTCCTTCATCCATCGTAAGATAACCCAAAACTTGAAAACTTCAATCATACAAAACTCAACAAAACCTTCATGAGATCAGTTAGTATAAGAAAACAAATCACTACTATAAGTGCTGTAGCAAACCAATTTATATTTTGTTCTTGCATTATATCTACTGTATTCCAGCTTTTCTATGGCAAAAACTCATCAAAGAAAACCATAGAATCATCAAAACAAGCACACAACGCAAAGAAAACAGAATCTATCAAAAACAGAACAGTCTGTAGTAATCTGACAATTTTCAATATTTCTGTAACTCCAAAAATTCTGAAAAATTAGGACCACGTAGCAATTTGTATATTAATCTTCTACAAAAGGAATTGGGATTTTATCACACTCTGGTTAAAAATGAGAATGGTTTTTGTGAGTGTAAAAGTTTCTGTTTTTCAGCAAGATCAACCAACTATCATCCAAGAAGATCCTAAAGGCTTTACTTGGCACAAAAACTAATTAAAAAACAATCATAATAGTAGCATAATTGTGCTAACACTCAAGACCAGAAAGCAAAAAGCAAAAATAAATTTTATTCATTGGGTTGCCTCCCAACGAGCGCTATAGTTTTACGCCCTTAGCTAGGCATAAAGCAAGGATCTAAGTTTTGTCATCCTTCTTCTTAATTCCCTTAGAGGTATTTTCGCCATGAGGTTTCGTAAAAGCAGCATAAAACATATTATCCATAGAAACCTTAGCACCATTAAGTTGCCCATTATCATAGCCAAGTTGATTTCCGGCAACAATCCAATAGTAATGTTGATTAAGATTATTAAAAACTTGTTGAATTACATCTAGAATGGAGACTCAAAGATCTTATTATCCCTAGGCAAATGTCTTAACGCATAATCACTATGGTAAAGAATTTCATCTATAACGTGCTTTTCACGATTCATACCATAAAAATCAAAGATTTCCCTAGGTTCCCGTATGATATAGTCAAACTCATTCATAAGAACGAGCTTGGCCAACTTTTTAGCCTTAGGATTCTTTATAACGAGGAGCTTAAAAAACAATCTTTGCAAAGTAGGATGGGTACGGATAAATTTGCTTTTAAGATTTAGAACTAGTGCTGAAATAGCATCCGCATAAGATCTAGGAGTTCTAAGTATAGGAGCATCATCAAGACTTAGATTTCCCACACAATTGAAAAATTCTTGGATACGTTCCTTTCCCATAACATTCCCTTGCCCCAAGATAAAAGTTTTAGCATCCAGATTACCTGTACGTCCAATCTTAGGAGTTAGGCCATCATCTGTTGGTGCCATACCGAAATCACTCATGATTGCAAGCAAAAGATTGATCTGAAGAGAAAACAGCGAACGAAAAAGAGGGTGGAAAAAACGACAAATTTTTGTGAAGTGGGGGAGAGGAAAAGAGAGGCAAATGGCAAATAATTTAAATTGCGAGGAGATGAGATTTGTGATTAGGAACCTGGTATATGTTGAAGATCCACCCCGGCAACGGCGCCAAAATTTCCTTTTGATAGCAGCTTGAAGCTACGACGGTATTTCCCCAAAGTGGAAGGGATGATGCAACACAGCAGAGGTAGGTATTTCCCTCAGTGATGAAACCAAGGTTATCGAACCAGTAGGAGAACCAAGCAACAACATGTAAACAACACCTGCATACAAATAACAAATACTCGCAACCCGATGTATTAAAGGGGTTGTCAATCCCTTTGGGGTAACGGCGCTAGAAATTGGCAAACAGACATGAATAAATTGTAGTAGATTGATAGATCAAACGCCAAATAAAATAAATAAGAATAATTTGCAGCAAGGTATTTTTGGTTTAATAGATCTTAAAATAAAAGCAAAGGAAAATAGATCGCAAAGGCAAATAATATGAGAAAGAGACCCGGGGGCCGTAGGTTTCACTAGTGGCTTCTCTCGAGAAAAATAGCAAACGGTGGGTAAACAAATTACTGCTGGGCAATTGATAGAACTTCAAAAACTCATGACGATACCCAGGCAATGATCATTATATAGGCATCATGTCCAAGATTAGTAGACCGACTCCTGCCTGCATCTACTACTATTACTCCACACATCGACCGCTATCCAGCATGCATCTAGTGTATTAAGTTCATGGAGAAACGGAGTAATGCAATAAGAACGATGACATGATGTAGAAAAAATCTATTTTTTAGAAATAGACCCCATCATTTTATCCTTAGTAGCAATGATGCATACGTGTCGGTTCCCCTTCTATCACTGGGACCAAGCACCGTAAGATCGAACCCACTACAAAGCACCTCTTCCCATTGCAAGATAAATAGATCAAGTTGGCCAAACAAAACCCAAATATCGGAAAAGAAATATGAGGCTATAAGAAATCATGCACATAAGAGATCAAAGAAACTCAAATAACTTTCATGGATAAAAAGAGATAGATCTGATCATAAACTCAAAGTTCATCGGATCCCAACAAACACACCGCAAAAAGAGTTACATCACATGGATCTCCAAGAGACCATTGTATTGAGAATCAAACGAGAGAGAGGAAGCCATCTAGCTACTAACTATGGTACCGAAGGTCTACAAAGAACTACTCACACATCATCGGGGAGGCACCAATGGAAATGGTGAACCCCTGCGTGATGGTGTCTAGATTGAATCTGGTGGTTCTGGACTCTGCGGCGGCTAGAATTGATTTTTGTCGACTCCCCTAGGGTTTCTGGAATATTGGGGTATTTATAGAGCAAAGAGGCAGTGCGGGAGGCCACCGAGGTGGGCACAACCCACATGGGCACGCCTCGGGCCCAGGCATGCCCTGGTGGGTTGTGCCCCCTTAGGGCACCCCCAGGTGCTTCTCCGGCCCATTGGATGTGTTCTGGTCCATAAAAATTCCACAAAATGTTTCGCTGCGTTTGGACTCCATTTGGTATTGATTATCTGCGATGGAAAAAACATGCAAAAGTCAAAAACTGGCACTTGGCACTATGTCAATAGGTTAGTACAAAAACAATGATTTATAAATTATTATAAAACATCCAGGATTGATAGTATAACAACATGGAACAATCAAAATTTATAGATACATTCGAGACGTATCAATGCTTTGTTCCGATTCTCTATTAAAAGGAGGGCTTAATATCATTTAGTTTCCATATGGACCCTGCTGCCACGGGAGGGTAGGACAAAAGATGTCATGCAAGTTCTTTCCATAAATACGCATGACTATTTATGGAATACATGCCTACATTATATTTATTAACTAGATCTACTGCCCTATCGCCCTAGGTTATGAATGTTATATGATGAATATCATCCAACGAATTCATGATCCAATGCCTATGAATTTCTCATATATTGTTCTTGCTAAGTTACTACTCCTGTTACCATTACACTTGCTACAAAATCATTTCTATCATTGTTACCGTTACTATTGCTGTTGGTACTACTATCAAAACTATCATATTACTTTGCTACTGATCACTTTGCTGCAGATAATTCATCTCCAGGTGTGGTTGAATTGACAAGTCAGCTGCTAATACTTGCAAATATTCTCTGGCTCCCCTTGTGTCAAATCAATAAATTTGGGTTGAATACTCTGCCCTCGAAAACTATTGCGATCCCCTATACTTGTGGGTTATCAAGACCTTTTTCTGGCACCATTGCCGGGGAGCATAGATATATTTGTTGATTCACTTGGGATTATTATCTATTTATCATTATGAAGAATCTGAAGGATGCTAAGACAATTTTTCCCTCTAAGACGAGGGGAGGTAAGGAACTGTCATGTAGCTATGTGCTTGATTCACCTTCTGTTATAAGTAGACTTGCAACACCACGACATGCTATTAATCCTGATATGTCGCAAGTTATTGATGATGCTACTTCTTCTATGAATGATACTCATGATGATACTAGTACCTTTCTTGATGATAATATGCCACTAAGTGAATTTCTTGA
Organism: Triticum aestivum; assembly: GCF_018294505.1. Classification (NCBI taxonomy): domain Eukaryota; kingdom Viridiplantae; phylum Streptophyta; class Magnoliopsida; order Poales; family Poaceae; genus Triticum; species Triticum aestivum. The sequence continues at coordinate 132,322,305 of NC_057794.1, forward strand.
TGAACAAATTGCTAGAACTAAAGCTTTTGAGAATGCTGAAACTGAAAATCTTGAAACACCTATTAGATCTAGTCCTCCTAGATATGAATTGCCTAAGATACTAGAAGGTTATGTTATGGGTGAGGAGACAACCAGAGACTTTCTTGCTTGCAAGCTTGCAATGATAGGGATGATCTTAAGAAATTATTATGCAAACTTGAAGAAAAATCTTTGAATGCTAGAATGAAATGTGATCCTAAGTTTGCTACTTCACCTATCTTTGTTGATGATAAGGATTATGAATTCTCTCTCGACCCAGAATTAATTACTTTGGTTGAATCTGATCCTTTCCATGGTTATGAAACTGAAACTATTGTGGCACATCTTACTAAGTTAAATGACATAGCCACCCTGTCTGCTCATCATGAAAAAAATTCGCTATTATTATATTCCCAAATTATTTCCGTTCTGATTAAAGGGTGATGCTAAGACTTGGTATAATACTCTTGCTCCTGTTTGTGTATGTAGCCCCCAGGATATGAATTATTACTTCTCTGAAAAATATTTTCCCACTCATAAGAAACAAGCTGCCTTGCAGGAAATATTTAACTTTGTGCAAATTGAAGAAGAGAATCTCCCACAAGCTTGGGGGAGGCTTCTCCAATTGCTTAATGCTTTGCCTGATTATCCTCTTAAGGAAAATGAAATACTTGATATCTTCTATAATGGACTAACCGACGCTTCTAGGGATTTCCTAGATAGTTGTGCCGGTTGCATTTTCAGGGAGCGAACTGTTGAACAAGCTGAAGAACTATTGAATAACATATTGAAAAATTATGATGATTGGACTCTTCCCGAACCACCGCTTAAACCTACTCTAAAGAAGAGGGGTATCTTATATCTCAGTCCTGAAGATATGCAAGAGGCAAAGAAATCAATGAAGGAAAAAGATATTAAAGCCGAGGATGTCAAAATTTTACCTGCCATTGAAGAAATACATGGGCTTGATACACCACCACCACATAAGTTGGTAGAGATAAATTCTTTAATGAAATTCAATGACAATGACAATCCTTATAATATGCATCCTAGTCAATGACTTTCTGATTTTGACAATTACATTAGAAAACAAGACCATTTCAATGCAAATGTTATGAAACAACTAAAATATAATTATGATATGATTGCTCTCTTGAGTGACTTGTTATTTAGAATTACCAATAATGTTAGAGGTGTAGGAAATAATGCTTCTATGGTTCAAACCAAATTAGAACAAGTTGCTAAATCTCAAAGAGAATTGCCTGATGAAATGAACAATAATATAAATGACTTTGCTGTTAGAGTAGCAACTAGAGGAGGTAAAATGACTTAGGAACCACTTTATCCTGAGGGACACCCAAAGAGAATTGAACAATATTCTCAAATAATTAACACTGATGCACCTAGTCCTTCCAAAAAGAAAAAGTAGAAGAAAAATAATAGGATTTTGCATGCCTCTAGTGAACCCGAAGTAGAAAACCCTCCTGATGCTACTAATGATGTTTCTATTTCCGATGCTGAAACTCAATATGGTAATGAACACTCACCTTCTAAGAATGAAAAAGATAATGACGAGGTTCATGAAGATACTCAAACAAATGATAAAGAACTAGATAATGATGTTGAAATAGAACTAGATGTTGATCTTGATAACCCACTACCCAAGAATAAAAGGTATGATAAAAGAGACTGTTGCTAGAAAACATGGTAAGGAAAGAGAGCCATGGGTTCAAAAACCTATGCCTTTTACACCAAAGTCAACTAAGAAGAAAGATGATGAAGAATTCGAGTGCTTTGCTGAAATGATTAGGCCAGTCTTTTTGCGTACCCTCTTGACTAATATCTTAAAAATGCCTCCTTACGCAAAGTACATGAAAGACATCATCACCAACAAGAGAAAACTACAATAAGCTAAAATCTCCACCATGCTTGCTAATTACACTTTTAAGGATGGAGTACCTGAAAAACGTGGAGACCTGGGAATACCAACTATACCTTGCTCCATCAAAAGAAATTATGTGAAAACCGCTTTATGTGATTTAGGAGTTGGTGTTAGTGTTATGCCTTTCTCTTTATATAAAATACTTGATTTGAATAAACTCACATCTACTGAAATATCTTTGCAAATGGCTGACAAGTCAACTGCCATACTTATCGGTATTTGTGAGGATGTGCCCGTTGTTGTTGTTGCTGCAAACGTTACTATTTTAACTGACTTTTTTATACTTGAGATGTGATACGTCTCCATCGGATCTACTTTTCCAAACAGTTTTGACCTTGTTTTGGACTCTAACTTGCATGATTTGAATGGAACTAACCCGGACTAACGCTGTTTTCAACAGAATTGCCATGGTGTTATTTTTGTGTAGAAATAAAAGTTCTCGGAATGACCTGAAACTTCACGGAGAATATTTTTGGAATATATAAAAAATACTGGCAAAAGAATCAACATCACTGGCTCCACACCCTGTCCACTAGGGTGGGGGGCGCTCCCCCCGTCTCGTGGGCCCCCTGAGGCTCCACCGACCTCAACTCCAACTCTATATATTCACGTTCGGGGAGAAAAAAAATCAGAGAGAAGGATTCATCATGTTTTACGAAATGGTGCCGCCGCCAAGCCCTAATCTCTCTCGGGAGGGCTGATCTAGAGTCCGTTTGGGGCTCCGGAGAGGGGAATCCGTCGCCATCGTCATCATCAACCTTCCTCCATCACCAATTTCATGATGCTCACCGCCGTGCGTGAGTAATTCCATCATAGGCTTGCTGGACGGTGATGGATTGGATGAGATTTATCATGTAATCGAGTTAGTTTTGTTAGGGTTTGATCCCTAGTATCCATTATGTTCCGAGATTGATGTTGCTATGACTTTGCTATGCTTAATGCTTGTCACTAGGGACCGAGTGCCGTGATTTCAGATCTGAACCTATTATGTTTCCATGAATATATGTGAGTTCTTGATCCTATCTTGCAAGTCAATAGTCACCTACTATGTGTTATGATCCGGTTACACTGAAGTGACAATAATCGGGACCACTACCGGTGATGACTATAGTTTGAGGAGTTCATGTATTCACTAAGTGTTAATGCTTTGTTCCGGTACTCTATTAAAAGGAGGCCTTAATATCCCTTAGTTTCCGATAGGACCCCGCTGCCACGGGAGGGTAGGACAAAAGATGTCATACAAGTTATTTTCCATAAGCACGTATGACTATATTCGGAATACATGCCTACATTGCATTGATGAAATGGAACTAGTTCTGTGTCACCCTATGTTATAACTGTTACATGAGGAATCGCATCCGACATAATTATCCATCACTGATCCATTGCCTACGACCTTTTCAAATATTGATCGTTGCTTAGTTACTTTTCCGTTGCCACTGTTACGATCACTACAAAACCAATACTGTTACTTTTGCCACTGCTACCGTTACTTCCATATTACTTTGCTACTAAATACTTTGTTGCGGATATTAAGACTTTCAGGTGTGGTTGAATTGACAACTCAAATGTTAATACTTGAGAACATTCTTCAGCTCCCCTTGTGTCGAATCAATAAATTTGGGTTGAATACTCTACCCTCGAAAACTGTTGCGATCCCCTATATTTGTGGCTTATGAGGACTATTTTCTGGCGTCATTGCCGGGGAGCATAGCTCTATTCTTTGAGTCACTTGGGATTTATATCTGTTTATCACTATGAGGAACTTGAAAGATGAAAGAACCAAGATTTTTCCCTCAACTACGAGGGGAGGTAAGGAACTGCCATCTAGCTCTGCACTTGATTCACCTTCTGTTTTGAGTAAACTTGCGACACCTACTCCTGCTATTTTTTCTGATATGTCGCATGTTATTGATGATGCCACTTCTGCTTTGCATGATTATAATGAAGCTACTTCTATGCTTGTTAATACTATGCCATTAGGTGAATTTGTTGATGAACAACTTGCTAGGGTTAGAGAGAATGAAATTATTGAAACTGATAATATTGATGAAAGTGATGATGAAGACTCTCCCCCTAGATATGAATTGCATGTTGTGCCTGAGGGTTATGTTATGGATGAAGAAACTGCTAGAGACTTCTTAGCTTGCAATGATATATATGATCTTAAGAAACTGTTAGCTAAGCTTAAAGAAAAACCTTTGAATGCTAGAATGAAATATGACCCTGCTTTTGCTACTTCACCTATCTGTATTTCTGATAAGGATTATGATTTCTCTATCGACCCTGAGTGAATTACTTTGGTTGAATCTGATCCTTTTTATGGCTATGAATCTGAAACTATTGTGGCACATCTTACTAAATTGAATGATATAGCCACCCTGTTCACTAATGAGGAGAAGATTCGTTACTACTATATCCTTAAGTTATTTCCATTCTCATTAAAGGGTGATGCTAAAACATGGTTTAATTCTCTTGATCCTGGTTGTGTGCATAGTCCCCAGGATATGATTTATTACTTCTCTGCTAAATATTTCCCCGCTCATAGGAAATAAGCTGCCTTAAGGGAAATATATAATTTTGTGCAAATTGAAGAAGAGAGTCTCCCACAAGATTGGGGGAGGCTTCTTCGATTACTTAATGCATTGTTTGATCATCCTCTCAAGAAAAATGAAATAGTTGATATCTTTTACAATGGACTAACCAATGCTTCCAGAGACCACCTGGATAGTTGTGCTGGTTGTGTTTTTAGGGAAAGAACTGTTGATCAAGATAAATTGCTATTGAATAATATGTTGAGTAATGAAAATGATTGGACACTTCCTGAACCAACTCCTAAGCCAACTCCGAAGAAAAGGGGTATTCTATTTCTCAGTCCTGAAGATATGAAAGAGGCAAAGAAATCTATGAAAGAAAAAGGTATTAAAGCTGAAGTTGTTAAGAATTTACCACCGATTGAAGAAATACATGGTCTTGATAACCCGACATAGGTAGTAAAGGTAAATTCTCTCTATAGATTTGATATGGGTGAAATCCCATCTACTAAGTTTGCTAGCCAATGCTTAGATGAGTTTGATAATTTTATTCTTAAGAAAGAAAACTTCAATGCCTATGTTTGTAGATAATTGAAACGTAATGCCTGTATGATTGAACACTTGAGTGATTATATGCCTAGAGTTAAAGGTGTACTTAAAATTATTAGTAAACTTGCTTCTATTGTTACCACTCAAGTAGAACAAGTACTTAAAGCTCAGAATGATTTGCTCAATGAATTAGATAATAAGAAAAATGAAAATGCTGTTAGAGTTGTGACTAGATGGGGGTAAGATGACTTAGGAACCTTTGTATCCTGAGGGCCATCCTAAGAGAATTGAGCAAGATTCTCAGAGAACTAATGTTGATGCACCTAGTTCTTCTAAGAAGAAGAAAAAGAAAAATGATAGGACTTTGCATGCTTCTAGTGAAACTGTTGTTGACACACCTGAGAATCCCAATGATATTTCTAATTTTGATGCTGAAACACAATATGGTATTGAACATGAACCTAGTGATAATGTTAATGATGATGTTCATGTTGATGCTCAACCTAGCAATAACAATGATGTAGAGATTGAACCAGCTGTTGATCTTGATAACCTACAATCAAAGAATCAATGTTATGTTAAGAGAGACTTCGTTGCTAGGAAGCACAGTAAAGAAAGAGGATAATGAGTATTTTGAGTGCTTTGCTGAAATGATTAGACCTATCTTTTTGCGTATGCGTTTGACTGATATGCTTAAAATGAATCCTTATGCTAAGTATATGAAAGATATTGTCACAAATAAAAGAAAGATACCGGAAGCTAAAATTTCCACCATGCTTGCTAATTATACTTTTAAGGGTGGAATACCAAAGAAACTAGGAGATCCCGGAGTACCAACTATACCATGCTCCATTAAGAGAAACTATGTTAAAACTACTTTATGTGATCTTGGAGCCGGTGTTAGTGTTATGCCTCTCTCTTTATATCGTAGACTTGATTTGAATAAGTTGATACCTACTGAAATATCTTTGCAAATGGCTAATAAATCAACTTCTATACCTGTCGGTATTTGTGAGGATGTACCTATTGTGGTTGCAAACGTTACTATTTTAACGGACTTTGTTATTCTTGATATTCCTGAGGATGATAGTATGTCTATTATTCTTGGTAGACCCTTTCTGAATACTGCAGGGGCTGTTATTGATTGCAACAAAGGCAATGTCACTTTTATGTTAATGGTAATGAGCATACAGTACACTTCCTGAGGAAACAACCTCAAGTCCACAGTATCAATTCTATTGGAAAAATTCCAACGATTACTATTGGAGGTTTCGAATTTCCTCTTCCTACTATTAATAAGAAATATGATATTCTTATTGTTGGAGACATGCATATCCCCGTTGAGGTAACTTAGTATTATTAGAAAATTCTTCGGTTTCATGCGATTCGGAAAGAGTTTGTTAACAAGACTTGATCAACCTTGTTAGTGGATTCCTTTTGATGAGCATGAGATGGATGAAGTTCGAAAGCACAACTCTCTGTACCCTCCTTTTTACTTTATGTTATTTAGATTAAATAAAGTAAAAATAGTATTTTCTGTCTGTTTTTTGAATTATAAAAAATACCCTAAAAATAAAAATTCTCCAAATGTCATGAAAAATTTATATTATTTTTTCTAGAATATTTAAGAATTATTGGCACTGAGAACACATTTGGGAGACCCACCACCTGGCCACGAGTGTCTTGGGCGCGCCCACCCCCTGGGGCGCGCCCCCTGCCTCGTGGACCCCACGTGGCCCCCTCCACTTATTCTTGCACCCACACACTTCGTTTTCCTCCAGAAAAAATCCTCCACCAGCTCAAACCTGGGTTCTAGCTCATCTTGCTGCCATTTTCGATCTCCTTACTCAAAGCTCCATTCACAAAATTGCTTTGGGGAATTGTTCTTCGGTATGTGACTCCTCCAATGGTCCAATTAATTTTTGTTCTAGTGCTTTATTTATTGCAATTTATTGCTGCTTAGGTGACCTTGTTCTTGAGCTTGCATGTCAAATTTATGTGGTCAAAAGTAGTTTTAATGCATGATATAGCCTCTAGGCACTTGTGGGAGTAGTTGCTATCAATCTTGTTGAGTTTGGTTCACCTTTATTTTGAGTCACTAAAAATTTCAAAAAAAGTTCAGAGAAAGAAAATGATGAAAAGATTGTTGAGGGCCTCTTCGAGCCGAAGCTCGAAGGATAAGAAAAGTGAAGAGAATAAGAAGCCCAAATATAATCTCCCTCGCACTGCGGAGGTTCGGCCGTGCGAATGGCCTTGTGATGAGTTCTGGAGAGCAGCCGGGATTTATGAAGATTTTTATTATTTGGCCGAGAATGCAGGCCTCATTGACTTCCTCCACGACCAACGCGAACAGTATCTCCTCCTCACTTATATTTTCGTGCAAATTTTTTACTTTCATGCCAAGAAATCACCACCTTCAGTGGAATTTTATTTATATGATGAGGTTAAGGAGATGTCACTATATGAGTTTTGTCGGTTCTGTAAGATACCCTTTGCGGGCAGCATAGAGGAACCACATCGTAATGATGTGGAGGGATTTATTGATATGATTGCTGTAGGGGAAATGAGGAAGGTTTCTGATGCAAGAATTACTAGCATACATTGTCCTGTTCTACGTTACTTTGCAATATTTGCTAGTAGATGCTTAATTGGTCGCTGGAACAATGGAAACCTTAGTGCCCATGATATTGTTATTTTGCGCCTTGCTTTGTTCCGTGATACCACTTTCAGTTTAGGCGCTATTGTTGCTAAACGGTTAAATCTAAACCACACAAAGGGTCCCATCTTCGGAGGTATCTTTGCCTCGCACCTTGCTACACACTTTAACATACCTATTAGGCATTATGAGAAAGAGGAAAAGTTGCTGCCTCCTATTTTTCTAGATTTTAAGAGTATGGTAGCACATAACTTTATTGTTAAGGATAACAAGAACATGCTTAAATATAGATTGATATTTGATAAAAACTACTATGAGATTATTACCTTGCCTACTCCCTCTTTGTTTAACATATTTTCAGGCACGTACCTCGTGTTGCCGGAGACCGTTCATACACACTGGAGCCTGACATCAGCTCCATTATCAGTGGGGATCCGAAGGAGATTGCCAACTAGTAGCACCCAGAGGACACTCCTCCGTACACCGGAGAGGGTAGCTTTGAGCCATGGCCCTAGACCAACTTAGGCCAAAAGCATAAGCTTGGGGGAGTACGTATTCCTCACCGACATTACATTCATATTCACACACTCATGCTAGTTGTCGGTGCTCATACTTTTTCATTGTAATATCCATGCTAGTTTATTTTATTTTCTAGCATTCTTCTTGTGTGTTTGAAAAACCTTAAGAAAAACCAAAAAAAATAGTTGTAGCTTTTAGCTAGTTTACCTTCCATGCTTGTAGTAGTAGTAATTAAAAGAAAACCCAAAAAGATTTCTCATTCTTCTTTTGCTTGTTGGGAGCTTTCCCATGTAAATAGTTTTGTTTATTTTCTTTTCTTTGGGGGTCGAGAGGGGAAGACCATGATGAAAATGTTGAGTGGCTCTCATATGCATTATTGTTGATGTAACAGAGAGCCCATATTACCTTGTCTTCTCCCTTGTATTGAATGCTTGCAGATTCCAGCTTAGTCGAATGCACGTGCACCATTATTATTATTCACACTGTTCGGTTGTGCAAGTGAAAGGAAATAATGACGATATATGATGGACTGATTGAGATGAGAGAAGTTGGTATGAACTCGACTTATCTTGTTTTTGTAAATATGATTAGTTTATCGTTCCTCATTCATCCTATTATGAATGAAACACGTTTGCAATGACAATTAGAGATGATAGTTGCTCATGCCATGCTTAATTAGCTAGGAGTTTTATAATGGTTTACCTTGCGTGCCAACATGCTATTAAAATGGTTGTGATGTGGTATGATATGGTGGTATCCTCCTTTGAACGATTTGAGTGGATTGACTTGGCACATGTTCACGCATGTAGTTGAAACAAAATCAACATAGCCTCCACAATATTTATGTTCATGGTGAATTATATCCTACTCATGCTTGCACTTAGTGTTGATTAATTTTAATGCATGTTCATGACTGTTGTCGCTCTCTAGCTGGTCGCTTCCCAGTCTCTTTCTAGCCATCACTTCTACTAATCGGCAATACTGCTTGTGCGTCCACTTCCATAAACCCCAAAATTTATTCCATATGAGTCCACCATACCTTCTTATATGCGGTATCTACCTGCCATTCCAAGTAAATTTGTATGTGCCAGACTCTAAACCTTCAAATGAAATTCTATGTTGTATGTTCGAATAGCTCATGTATCAACTAGGGCTGTCTATATCTTCCATGATAGGTGGGTTATTCTCACGAGGAGTGGACTCCTCTCCTCATTCATGAGAAAATGGCTGGTAACCGGGATGCCCAGTCCCATGCTTAAATTAAAATAATTGCAAACAAAACTCCCCAAGGATTGTTGTTAGTTGGAGGCACCCGTTGTTTCGGATAAGCCATGGATTGATGTTTGTTGGTGTTAGGGGGAGTATAAACTTTACCATTCTGTTTGGGAACCGCCTATAATGTGTGTATCATGGAAGATATCAAGATCTCTCGCTTGTTATGTTGACAATGAAAGTATACCACTCAAAATATTATTTATCTCTATTTCAAAATCGAGCTCTGGCACCTCTACAAATCCCTGCTTCCCTCTGAGAAGGGCCTATCTATTTACTTTTATGTTGAGTCATCATCCTCTTATTAAAAAGCACCAGTTGGAGAGCACCACTATCATTTCTATGCGGTACTATTAGTTTACATTGAGTATGACTGTTACTGGATCTCTTTCAAAATGAATTACAATGTTTATTCAGTCCTTGATCTTCAAAGGTGCTCTACATTTATGTTTTGCGGTCTCAGAAAGGGCTAGCGAGATACCATCTTGTTATGTCATATTATGATTGTTTTGAGAAAGTGTTGTCATCCGAGATTTACTATTGTTGCTCGCTAGTTGATTATGCCATTGATATGAGTAAACATGAGACCTAAATGTTATTGTGAATATGGTTAGTTCATAATCTTTGCTAAAAAGTTGAATGCTGGCTTTACAAATTTACAACAAGATCAAACAGAGTTTGTAAAAGTTTTTCTTTATCACTTTTAGTTTGTCAAATGAATTGCTTGAGGACAAGCAAATGTTTAAGATTGGGGGAGTTGATACGTCTCCATTGTATCTACTTTGCAAACACATTTGACCTTGTTTTGGACTCTAGCTTGCATGATTTGAATGGAACTAACTCAGATTGACGCTGTTTTCAGCAGAATTGCCATGGTGTTATTTTTGTGGAGAAATAAAAGTTCTCGGAATGACCTGAAACTTCACGGAGAATATTTTTGGAATATATAAAAAATACTGGCAAAAGAATCAATGTCAGGGGGCCCACACCCTGTCCACGAGGGTGGGGGGCACGCCCCCTGTCTCGTGGCCCCCCTGAGGCTCCACCGGCCTCAACTCCAACTCTATATATTCATGTTCGGGGAGAAAAAAAATCAGAGAGAAGGATTCATCGCGTTTTAGGATATGGAGCCGCCGCCAAGCCCTAATCTCTCTTGGGAGGGCTGATCTGGAGTCTGTTTGGGGCTCCAGAGAGGGGGATCCATCGCCATCGTCATCATCAACCTTCGTCCATCACCAATTTCATGATGGTCACCGTCGTGCGTGAGTAATTCCATCATAGGCTTGCCGGACGGTGATGGCTTGGATGAGATTTATCATGTAATCGAGTTAGTTTTGTTAGGGTTTGATCCCTGGTATCCATTATGTTCTAAGATTGATGTTGCTATGACTTTGCTATGCTTAATGCTTGTCACTAGGGCCCAAGTGCCATGATTTCAGATCTTAACCTATTATGTGTCCATGAATATATGTGAGTTCTTGATCCTATCTTGCAAGTTAACAGTCACCTACTATGTGTTATGATCCGGTAACCCCGAAGTGACAATAATTGGGACCACTCCCGGTGATGACTATAGTTCGAGGAGTTCATGTATTCACTAAGTGTTAATGCTTTGTTCCGGTACTCTATTAAAAGGAGGCCTTAATATCCCTTAGTTTCCGATAGGACCCCGCTACCACGGGACGGTTGGACAAAAGATGTCATGCAAGTTCTTTTCCATATGCACATATGATTATATTCGGAATACATGCCTACATTACATTGATGAATTGGAGCTAGTTCTGTGTCACCCTATGTTATAACTGTTACATGAGGAATCATATCTGACATAATTATCCATCACTGATCCATTGCCTACGAGCTTTTCACATATTGATTGTTGCTTAGTTACTTTTCCATTGCCATTGTTACAATCACTACAAAACCAATACTATTACTTTTGCCACTGTTACCGTTACTTCCATATTACTTTGCTACTAAATACTTTGTTGCAGATATTAAGTCTTTCAGGTGCGGTTGAATTGTCAACTCAACAGTTAATACTTGAGAATATTCTTTCGCTCCCCTTATGTCGAATCAATAAATTTGGGTTGAATACTCTACCCTCGAAAACTGTTGCGATCCCCTATACTTGTGGGTTATCAAGATGCCCGAGGACGACAACATGTCGATTATCCTTGGTAGACCCATTTTGAATACTGCAGGGGTTGTTATTGATTGCAATAAAAGCAAGGTCACTTTTCATATCAATGGTAAGGAGCATACAATGCACTTTCTGAAGAAACAATTCCAAGTGAATGGTATTAATGTTATTGAAAAAACTTCGACAATCACTATTAGAAGTTTTCAACTACCTCTACCTACTGCCAAAAATAAATATGAAATGCTTATTGTTGGGACATTCATATCCCCGTTGAGGTAACTTAGTGTTCTATGAAAGTTCTTCGGTTTCATGCTAATAGAAGGTGGTTGTTAATAAGACTTGATCAACCTTATTAATTAATAATTTTTGAGAGGTATGATGTTGATGAATTTAGTAAGCACTACCTTCCATTCTTACATTTTGTTTTCTGTTTTTATTAGTTAAATAAAATAAAATGCCATGTTTTGTCTGTTTTCTGAATTTCCCGTGCAATAAAAAATGACCCCAAAATAAAAGTTCTCAGAATGCAATGAAAAATTAATATGATTTTTCTGAATAGTTCTGAATTTTTGTTGCAAATAACATCAGAGGGGCGGGTGCACCAGGTGGGCACAACCCACCTGGGCACGCTAGCACCCGTAGGCGCGCCCTGGTGGGTTGTGGTCCCCATGTGGGACCCCTCACTTACCTATTCATCCCATGTCATCACCTACCTCCAGAAAAAATCACCATTGCTCTCTCTTTCATGTTCTCGCTCTCAAACTTGCAGATTTTGATCTCTTTGCTCGAAGCTCCGTTCTCAAAACTGTTTCGAGGGATTGTTGCTTGGTATTTGACTCCTCCGTTGGTCCAATTAGTTTTTGCTTTAGTGATTTATATTTTGAATAATTAACAACTCTTGGTGCTGCTGTAGATTAGCTTGCATGTTGAATTCTTAGAGTCTAAGTAGTTTGAATGCTTGATATGGCCTCTATGCATCCCTATGAGTAGTTACTATCAATCTTGAGAAGTTTTGTTGACAAATTTTTGTGACCCAATTTTTTTAAGAAAATTGTACGCAAATATGATGAATCTCTTTGGAAGGAGTTCTTCGAGGAGGAGGTCTTCGGAGGCATCTTCTAGTAGCAGCTCCGTTCCCTGGTCTTATGTTGAACCAAGTGAAAATTCCATATGAGATGCCACCACCAAATCATGTTTATGGCCATGCAATGATTAAACGGTGCGTGTAGGTCTTAAAGAAGAATTTCAGCAATATGTTCACAATGCCGAGCTCGGTCCCTACATTTCAGATAAGTGCAACCAACACCTCAACCTCACTAAATCATTTACTAAAGAATTTAAATTCCATCCTCGTGAGTCTAGGGTGTCGTTTAAACTGTATGACAATCCATTTACCATATATCTAGAGAGATTTTCTTACCACTGCAAAATTCCATTTTGGGGCTTGCTAGATGAACCGCCTGGATCTGAGTATGAAACATTCTTGACTAGCCTCTGCTATGGTGAGACTAGAGGAGTGACACAAGGTAGAATAAAGAGCATTCATTTTCTCTCAATTCAATACTTTGCAATATTTAATAGAAAATGCATTATAGGCAAACAAGATTGTAGTACACTTTGTGCTCCAGACTTGAGCCTCATATGCACCGCTCTCACCAGTGACAAAAGTTATAACCTTCACTACAAAAAAAAGACACATCCGTGACATTTTGGGCCGAACATTTATTTTTCTGTCATACATATGACACTTCTATGACGATAATTGTGACAAAACCCGGTATCATCATAGATGTGGTGGGCTCCTACTTCTATGACAAAAAATCATGATAGAAAATGGGCTTTTCGTCCTGGGCGGGCCGGAGACGCAGATGCATGACATTCTTTGGGCCGTCCATGACCGAAAAAACCATGGTAGAAGCGAGGGCGAGGAAAATTTCGGGGAGTTCCCGGTTACGGTGGGAGGTCGAGGGACGAGCGATGCACGTTTCTCTCGTACACGTACGCGCGTGTGTGCAAAGCGTTGGCTCTAACTGAACCCGAGCGAGGCGTTGGGCTATAATTGAACCCGAGCGATTGCACTGCAGGCTACGCGTTACTGAACTCGAGTGATCGATCGACGGCTGTTAACTGAACCCGATCGAGCGATTCCTTCGCTACTGCTGCTAACTGAAGCCGATCGATTGGATGAACAGTGAGCGTTGTGGGGGGGGTGGATGAACAGTGAGCGGTGGTGTTGCCTCTGGATGGACAAGACCCCGTGGTGTGGTGGAGGGCTGGATGAACAGTAGACGGTGGAGGGGTGCCTGTGGAGGGGTGGTTGAATAGGACCCCGTGGTGTGGAGGGCTGGATGAACAGTAGACGGTGGAGGGGTGGTTGAACAGTAGCCAGTGGAGTAGCGCGCGGTGGAGGCTAGATGACAGGAGCCCGTGGAGGCTCGAGGAGGTCGACGGTAGCCCGTGGAGGCTGGAGGAGGTCGACGGTGGAGATGAACAGTATCCCGTGGAGTCCCGTTTTGCGGTACGCCACACCCCTCCCGATGAACAGGACCCCCGTTTCGACCGTAGGAGGTCCGTTTCATCCGTTTTGTAGTACCCCACACCCCTCCCGATCAACAGGACCCCCGTTTCGACTATAGGAGGTCCGTTTCGTCTATTTTGCGGTACGCCACACCCCTCCCGATCAACAAGACCCCCGTTTCGACCGTAGGAGGTCCATTTCGTCCATTTTGCGGTATGCCACACCCCTCCCGATCAACAGGACCCCCGTTTTGACCGCAGGAGGTCCATTTCCTCCGTTTTGCGGTACGACGGACCCCTCCTGATCAACAGGACCCCGTTCAGGCCTCGTTTCCATCGCCTGTTCCGTCCAAGCCCTCCCGATGAACACGACCACACATTCAGTTCCGACCCAGCCGGTTGGCTCCCACGCGTTCCGTTGCCTCCCGATGAACACGACGCATTCCGTTGCCTCCCCATGAACACGACGCATTCCGTTGCCTCCCCATGAACACGACGATGACGCTGTTTCTCCGCTCTGGCCCAGCCATGTACACGAGCCCTGGCCATACATATGCGCGAGTAGGCATTCGAGACCCCGCCCGTATGTACACATACGTGGCCGTATTTTATTTCTTGCACCCTGGCCGTTGTATGTACATGTACATGCTACGTGCGTGCCTCTATTACGACATGTATGCGCCTCTACTACGACACGTGCGCGCCTCTACATCCACTAGTATATACGTACATACACGTTCGCGACCAGAATGACAACACTACGTACGCTTCGACCAGGTGGGTCTCGACTGTCAGGCACTTCCTCGCCTGCGAAGATGTAGCTGGTGGGTCCCAGCAGTCAGGGGGGGGGGGGCGAATATTTTTTTGCCCGGACGCACTTCCTTGCGTGCGAAGATATAGTTGGTGGGTCCCAGCAGTCAGGGGGAACATTTTTTCGTGAAATACAGTGGCCTGTCCGGTGGGTCCCAGCTGTCAGTTGGAGGAATCATTATTTTCCATGTAATAAGGAGGCACTTCCTTGCTGTGGCCGTGGACCCAGCTGTCAGCCTCTCCACATACAATCCATGTCCGATGGAAGTCGTTCCTTGACCACGTTGACCACGCTGTGCCGAGAGCACCAGGGCGGTGGACGACGGCGAGACCTAGGAAGGGGACGACGGGGAGCCGGGGAAGACACGAAAGTGGAAGCCCACACGGAGAGGTGTACGAGGGTTCACTGGTTCGGCTGCGGTGTGAGGCTGCCGACGCCGCAGGGCCTGGCCAGCGGTGGGAATAGTAGGGGGTGGTGAGGCCTCCGCGGCAGCACAGCGGCCACGAGAGGCAGGAGCATGCGGCACGACCGGCGCTGCTTTGGGCGGCTGGAGCAAAAGAAGACCATAGGTTGAAGAAGCATGACGGCCGTTGGATGGACATCGTACGGTCACTGCAACTAGAATCATTTATATTGACTAAGTTGTCAAAGCCCTTGGTACGTCAACTTAGTAGGCCCACAGGTCAGCTTCCAAAACGGTGCGCCCCAGATGTCAGGGGGAGGAATCATTTTTTGGGCGGGTGAAGCTAGAATATCCGAGATTGAAGAAGAAGCACGGCATCTGTTGGATAGACATCCAACGGCCACTACTACTAGAACCGTGTGTTGACTATAAGTTGATAAAGCCTTGCATACACGTCAACTCTGTTTTTTAGGGGACGCATCAACTTAGTAAGGCCAGAAGTGTGTGGCAGAGAACTTACATCCCATTTGAGATTTGTAAGAATGTGTAGCCCATTTTTGAATTCTAATGGAACTTAATACAGCCCATTTACAGTTTGTTAAAAGTACAACCCATTTCAACCAACCGTTCAAACATAATTTAATAAAATTTCCCACATTTTGATGGGATCCGAAATATTTTTATCCCGAAATTTCTAGTCAGATTAAATACAATTTCAATATAAATTTATATTACGTAAAAATCCAGGGAAACATTGCACTCGCAACAATTAATGAAATTAAAATTTTCAATATCCAAAAATAATATTTTATAAAGTAATCACGTGTTTGGTGCATTTTTCATAGTTACTGCCCAGTTTTTATAATTACATCCCATTTATTATTTCTTAAAGCCCATTTTCTTGTTAAGCCTAATGCATCCCTCCTAAGAAAGATTTGCAGCCCAGCGGGGCGGAGAATAACAACTTGACCTTGCTTGGGTATTCCTAAAAAAAGTATAGCTGGGTTAGCCATTTTCAACTTGAAAAAAATAATATCTGGGCTGGATATCTGGCCTGGGCTTGACGGGCCACAGCCCGCCAAGTTAGTACATGCAGCGATGTTTTCGTTGTTCTTCAGAGGAGAAAAATTAATATCTGAGCTAAACATCGAAAAACTCTGCAGTGCTCACACCTCAAAAACACAAATACTGCTCGAGCTGCTTGGTCCCAGTTGTCGGCTGCTTCTTGTGCACTTTATTGACTACTCCCCCCTTTCCGGGTTATGAGGCTCAATTCAAAAATCTCACCAACCAAGGTAGATGATGAGTGGTGGAATATTTTTTGTAGTTTGCAAAAGCACCCAATTAATGCTCTTGTTTTCCTCACAAATTTATGTTTACGAATGCATTAATTGCAATGCCTGCATGCATAAAGTGCATGCATTGGTTAGTTTTCTCTTAATACTTGCATGCAATGATTTAATGCACCTTGAAGTCTGAACAGGTGATGGGGAACAACCAAATTGAGCCTTATAAAATGGAAAAACTAAAATTTTGAGATAAGCCCTATAAACCGGAAAGGAGGGAGTACTACATAGGTTGACAATGGTGTGGGACCGTGATGTCAGGAAACCAGGAGGAAGCAAAATAAATATATATAATAAGGAGGCACTTGCATACATGAGGCTATGGACCTGGTGGGTCCCCATTGTCATCCTCTCCAAGTAAAGTCATCTCCTCGACCGCGCGTGCTTTTCGTCCGAAATAGTCAGCGTCGCCCTCCCCGCTTCCCGATGCAGGCGATTGCTCCACCTTCAAACGACACAAGTGTCGTCCGTCCGTCCATCTGCCGCCCACATTAATGATATGCGGTTGCCGAGGCGGCTACTCCGGTGCCACATGTCCGTCCCTCCGCCCGCCCACCATTGCTATATAAACTGCTGCGCCGGTCATAGCCGCAGTCACCCGCATCCGTTCCCTTTCTCCTGTCCACACCACTACTGCCCACCATGGTCCTCGCACTCTAGCGCTCTTTGGGATGGGCGAACGACAGACCACAAGGAGATGGCAGCCATTGCTGCCGACCGGCTGGCCGGCAGGCAGCCGGAGGACGACAACGTCCCAATGGAGAACATGGTAGTCGACGATCCGGCGCCAACCCCCTCCTCCGCGCCATCCTCGCCGGTGCATTGCACCATGACCATCAGCGAGGCCCATGCCCAATATATGGACAGGGTGAGGCAGATGCGTGAGGAGCAGTTCCGGGAGGCGCAAGCTGATGCCGCCTACAACCAACATCTCCTCGAGGAGCACCTGCAAGCGGAGGAGCAGATCACCGCGAAGCGGGCGGAGCAGGAGGCGCTGCTCGACTCGTACCGCTCCGCCCGCAAGGGCCACCTCGAGCACTGGCGGTACCACATGCAGGTGGCGGAGGTTGCGGCCGCCTACAAAGAGGCTAGCAAAGAGGGAGATGAAGCGTGCGAGGCGCTGTTTGGCAAGACCGAGGACGAGGCAGAGGACAATGCCAGCTCCGACGAGTCCCCGCTCCACTGGCGTCGACGAGGCCCTACTCCGCTGAGGCCCCACGGCGCCAACAACGAGGTAGAGGACACCGTCGGCTCCGCCGAGGCCCCGCCCCGCCAACGAGGTAGAGGACATCGCCGGCTCCGCCGAGGCCCCGCCCCGCCAACAACGAGGCAGAGGACATCACCGGCTCCGTCGAGGCCCCGTCCCGCTGCCAACGAGGCTGCGCCACACAGAAAACGAGGAAGAGTAGAACACGGTAGGTCGCCGCCGCTTGGGTCCAAGTAAGGCCACCGCTGCTACCCTCCGGTTGAAGCCAAGCTAGGCGGGTTGACCATTGATGGTCGGTTAGCTTCTTGGCGGCGACGTGGAGTCGGAGAGCTGCGCTGGAGAAGAACACTGCTTCTACTTAACTGCTGGTGCAGTTGGCTGACTGACACGTGGGCCCAACACAGGTGGGTAGCTTCGGTTAATTAATTATACCTCCAGCGCACCCCTTTTTAGTTGAAGAACGTATGAAATATAATGAAATCTGACATGTTTATATGAAATCCGACCGTGTATGAATGAATTTATTTCGATTAGTTTGAATTCCTGTATCACTGGCATTGGATGAACATGCAAAACAATACGTACTAGCATTATTCCCAGGGTGATCACCTCGTTTGCAGCAGTTTCACATGTACTCCCTCCGGTCCTTTATAGTCTGCATACAAGTTTTGTCTATAGTCAAAGTATCTCTACTTTGACCAATCTTATACAAAAAAGTATGCACTTTCACAATGTGCGAAATAGAAAGGAACAGAAGGAGTACAAAGAGTTTGAGCAGCTTTTTAGCGTTTCTGTACATTGCAATCAAACACACAGGCCTGGCAATTCATAGAGAACATTCAAAACAATCGATGATTATGCATCTCAGCGACTCACCTGTCAGAGGCAATATTTACTTCACAATTAAATAATAAAGAAAAAATTGATCGACGCCGCTGACAGCAAAGGGCGTCCCATTTGAAAATATCAAATGCATGTCTTGCTAAAATCAATGAGCAGAATTTGACAAGGTTGTCCCATTCCAAAATATCAAATGCCTACGATTGTGGAATGGGCAGGGTTTGCCATCAGTTCGGACATTGACATGGCACCTCGTGCTAAATAAACCAGCTGTTCTTTTTGTGCAGTTCCACCAAAATCAACCAAATTGGCGCGTAGCTTGTATGATTTCGCCCTTATATGTTGCAACGCCTTGAACTAATCGGCACCTCCTTTCTTGTGGTGGAAATGAATGATTCGATGTATTCATGAACATTTTGTGCAATTCCCATTGAAATCAAGCTGAGCACCCCTGTTTGAACAAATACAAAAAAGTGATTAGTATAAAGCAAACTATACTATGAATTGACAGTTTCAACATGCACATACATGGTCCATGTGGAGCACACTTTTAGAAAAATGGAACTCACCAGAAAGAATCCTAGAACAACATTGTACTCGCGCATCACAGCAAAAATATGGAGATTTTTTAGTCCTTCTGAGCTGAAGTTAGTTTGGTCTTGTGGGGAGTAATGTAACCATCCTTCAACTGCTCCTTCTGATGAGAAGATAGACAGGGCTTCTTCATCCTGGCATAATCGGAACTAGTCACTTCACGTACTCCATATTCTTCTTCAGAGGAAGATGATTCTGTTGTGCAAAGACAAGAGGACTACTAAATGCTAGCATCCACGTTTGCTCGAAAAAAGGAAAGGAAATATTTAAAACAGCACAGATGAAGCACTTCTCAAGGACAATACCACTTTTTCATGACAGTATCTAAATAGTAGCACAACACCAATAGAGATGACAAAGCTCAATCATATGTATGAAATCAGTGGGCAAGTACCAACCTTTGTCAGGAGGCTTATTGTGTAGAGCATACAGATGAAGCACTTCTCCGGAACCATCTATTGCTATCTATGGTGGTGGCCATGCTTACTATATACTCCTCGATTAGTTTAATGTTTCCAACATCTTCTTGTGCAGTTCCACTAAAATATATGGTATCTTCAAAGAAGATCCCTGTTTGCACAAGTTGATATAACTACATATTACATTAAGAGTGGCATCAAATCAGTGGCAAAACAATTGCTCGTTCCAGCCATAGCAATAAATTAAGATGCAAAACTATATCATTACTTGCGTCATCACAGTTCCAGTGCTTCATTACAGCACCGGGAGTTGATTTTTGTTTTTCTTCCGCTTGTTCTTCCCCTTCATCACTTGGTTCAATAACAAACAGGCTTCACCTTCAATGTAAGATTTGGCATGTTAATTAGGGAGCACAAGTATAGCACTAAACTTAATTTTCTGATGAAAGTGGCAAAATACAGGCCAACAGTTGTGAAATATCCTTATCTTACCTCAATGGGATATTACGGTGCACATACAGATTGGAAGTCTTGTCTCCATTTGTGCAGTTCACTAAAATCATGCAACATTATCGTACAAGTAGCACAACATATGAAAGCACACTGCAGAATCATGTGAAAGAAGGCTAGTACTGACCTCTCATGATGCGGAATTCAAACAACTCACAAGAAGAAGATCTGAACCAAATTCGCCTTAACAGATAGGAAGTAAGATCTCCTCTTGTGCAGTTCCACTAAGATCAAGCAATCAAGCAACGTTGTTGGTGTGACATTTTGGTTGAACTGCACAAAACACTCTTAAAACAAAAGTGTTTTGTGCAGTGCAACAAAAGGTCACAATGGCAACGAGGTGAAGTAGATAACCCTGTTTACACAGAGGTGCAAAGGAAACAATTAGTGGTCAATAACGGTGGATGACACAGAAGCCAACAAAAAGAAGCATCTACCTTATCTAAATGGGAAAGAAAGCAAGACAGTAGCATTTCTCGAACGGTGGCATTGATTAATATTAACATAGAGATTATATTAACAATAAAATTCGTTAAACATGTAATTTTCTTTTAACTGTAGCATTGCATCAATTTTCCAGCGGCATTATTAGAGGGTGTTTGTTTACAGGGACATTTTGGTGTAGGGACTAAAAAAACTCCGTGTCAGTCCCATCTAAACCAGACAGGAGGGACTTTTAGGGACTAAAAGTGGACATTTGGGACTAAAGAAAGAAGACCCCGAGGGAGTCTTTTTGGGACTTTTTCCAACAGTTGCCCCTGCCACGCATCGCACCTTGTCTCTATTAGTTCATTACTAGGGGTAACATGGTCTTTTAGCATGTCATTTAATAACCTCTAGTCCATGTTTAGTCCCTGGAACCAAGCAGGTAGGGACTAGGTAGTTTTTAACCAAACATGGCCTTAGATTAACAACAGCTAATGAGTTGCACGGGACAGTGGACACACCAGCACCATGTGCATCTACCGATGTACCGTGGTCATGCACAATCTGTTGCAACAAAGAACAAACAACCAAGGAGCATATTTGTGTTGGTCCCAGTTTTGTTATCTTTAGACACCTTTCCCTATGTGAGCGCAGCAAATCTAGTCCTGCTCAAACTCTACAGCCTTGTCCCTTCCTTTCCTTTTTGAACTAGTACTTTCGCCCCTTCCTTTCCTCTTTGAAACACGTCCCTAGATTTATGCCATACAACTTTCCCCACTACTTTCCCCCATTCCTTTCCTCTTTGAACCACGTCCTAGATTCATGCTATACAACTTTCCCCCTTCATTTCCTCTTTGAACCACATCCTAGATTCATGCTATATACAACTCTTCCCACTACTTTCCCCCACTCCTTTCCTATTTGAACCACGTCCTAGATTCATGGTATACATACATCGAGAGCAATGCATGTGGAGTAAGTAAATTATACCTTAAGGTTCTTGGGGCGTGGTTCGGTGGGCGACGAGACGGTGGAGAAGAAGAATGGGTCGGAGGCCCTCCCGCGCCGCCGCTGGGTGGAAAGTGAACAGCTGCGCCGGTAGTCCCCCGCCGCCGACGACATGTTAAGCCTCCTTCCCTTCCCGGCGGACGGATCCTGCCGGCTCTTTGAGCAGTAGTGAGGGGAGAGAGAGGCCAACGAAGTCTTGTTTAGATCCGGAGAGGGCGAGAGAGTGTGAAGAGAGCAACAACTCCCTCCATTCCAAATTACTCGTCGAATAAATGGATGTATCCAGAACTAAAATACATCGAGATACATCCATACCTGCGACAAGTAATTCAAAACAGAGGGAGAGGGCGAGAGAGTGTGAAGAGAGCAACTACAAGCGTCAAGGCACTAGCGTGTATATATATACTTGAGAGAGAGTGTGAAGCGTGCAAACCCTAGAAAACATTTTGACCAGTCAAAGAATCCTCCTAGCACAAATTATGCTCAAGTGTAGTTATCGAACCCGAGACCTCAAGTTAGAAGGTGCAACGGGACCAAGGTGCGTGCGTGTGTGCGTGTGTGTGCGTGTGTGTGTGTGTGTGTGTGTGTGTGTGTTTAACAACATGTGTGTGTTAGAGAGAGTGACAGATCGACCTACTCCTACAGAGAGATGTTGTGTAGTGTACGATTTTAGCCGCGAGAGTCGGTGCATCCTCTCGTTTCCGGGCGTGTTCAGTAGGGACATGCGGATAGCTGCCACGCCCGCTCCTGACCAGCCAGGCCCACCCAAAGCCCCTCCATCGCCCGCACGCACTTCCCACCCGAAACGGTCAGTGCCACTCCAATGAATCGGTGCCGCATTCATGCCCGGGCAGAGCAGACGCGACCTCTCACTGGCGCAAGAGTGATGGTTACTGCTGGGTCTATGTGATTTGACGGCTCATTGGTGTTTATTACTGAGGTGGTAGGACTGCTGGATGTCCCACGCTTTTGGCAAAAGGAGGTACTACTACTAGATTACAATTTTCTCCATTCTTACAGCGGAGGCGTGCAAGAGCAGTGAAAACACGCAGGCTCAGTGATTACATGGCCCACCTCACACTATCACTGTGCGACATCTAACTCTTTACATAGTACTCCCTCCGTTCCTAAATATTACTAGATGAGTCCCCGCGCGTTGCCGCGGAACAGCGGTATATCTCTCTGCGCAAAATTATCGATTTCATAGAACTAAAAAAAACTCTATAACCACATGACAAATATGGTAGCCAAACTAAATAAACTCCCATCGTCATTTAGATCATCCCACGTAAGGGAAAATGATCAGCAACTCCTACTGCATAATGGGATGATATTTTTCTTTTTGGCATGTTAATGGGACTTAAAAGCTCACTTACATGCATGCTACCGGTGCATGTTTGCATGAAGACATGTTGATGTGATTTAAAACACACTCACATGCATGTGCCATGGTATTTCTGCATGCTTGCATGTGGCTTAGTGCGGAGCCTCTCAACGTCTAGATCAGACGGCTATTATGGACTAATTTACTTCATCTAACGGCCACATCAATTTTTATGATGTGGCTCAAGGAGAGGATAGAGAATTCCTAGTAGTGGGGGCTAGCTATTACTAGTAGATAAGTCTTTGTAGAGATTCCACTACATACGGAACAAAATGAATGAATCTACACTTAAAATGCATCTATATACATCCGCATGTGGTTCATGGTGAAATCTCTACAAAGACTTATATTTAGGAACGGGGGAGACGGCGTACTAAGCAAGCTTCTCCTCATTCTGCGAGTTGACGGGACATATCAAAAGTACTCCAGTGTATAGAGCCTTGCCTCTAAGGTAGGCCCCGCATGGTTTGCCTCTTTTTTTAACATAACACATCAAGTCGCAATTTGTTTGTTCACCCGTGGTAGACGATCCTCCCTCCACCAAGTGGACAACCAGTACACGTGCCAAATTACCACGTGGGCTGCCTTTTTCGTACAGAAATGAGCTCCACAGTGTACCCGCACGGGTGTGGTTGGGAAAGAGACGGGAGTACGTGCGCCGTGCATGCACCTCTTCTCTTCGTGCATGTCCCCCACCTACGTGGGTGTGTGTGAGAGATACAAACCGCGTTCGTGAGTGTTTTTTGTTTTGGGTGGGGGGTGGGGTGGGGGTTGATTTCGTGAATTATTTGTGGGAATATGTGTCGATGACATCTCAAACAAAATTTTGCATGCAATGTGTGTGAAATGGAGGCCTATCCATATCATACATAGAGGGTCGGGCAATCCACGAGAAGAGAGGGAGGGGTCATAGCTATCGATAGAGTCGAAGAGAGGATCAAGTGGGTGGGTGCGAGATCGATGAAGAGAGCCATCGAAATTGTGTGTGTGTGCAAGTCAAAGATATAGGGCGACTGGCCTAACGGAACGTTAGAGGGCACATGTCAAGTTTGTGTGTGGCAGGGAGACATGACTAGATCGCTCGATGTATCAGTGTGTGTGTGGGGGGGGGGGGAGGGGGTGGGGGAGGGGTAGGCAGAGGCCTAACTATAGAGGTAGAACGACTCGTATATGTGTTGAGAAGGAGAGACCCAGCTATGTCTTGAGGGAGATCGGTCGACATCCATACATAACTGAAGGACGGGAAATATGATGGGACAGAGAGAGAGAGAGGAGAGAGAGGGAGGGAGAGGGAGGAGAGGGGTAGAGTGCTGGATGGGTGATGGAGTTGCTTCTCGAAGATGGTGGGAGAAGCCTACTAGAGAAACTGAGGGTGGAACTGCAATGTTATCAATAAGAGTGGGGATGTGTTTCTGTGTGTGCCTGTGCGTGATAGATCTGTCGAGACGCATCCATGGATGATGAAGGGGAACCATGTGTTTGGTAAGCAAACCTAACTAGATCGGTAGATCAATTGTTGTTTGTCGGAGGAAGGGAGAGACACAACTAATGAGGTAGATCGATTGACGTGTGGGTAAAAACGAGTTATAAGGACCTAGCTAGCTATATGTATAGCGAGAGATCGGTCGGTGTACGTCCATTTGTTAGAGGCAAATAAGGCCCAGCGAGACGGATAGACAGAGAGAATGGAGCTAGGAGGTGGTGCGAGAGGCCCAACTACTAGCTAGATACGGGGAGGAGTGTGCGGTTGTGAGATCGATGAAAAGAGGGGCGAGAGTTTACACGTGTGTCTGACCGTATGAGAGACACGAGGCAAGGACACATAAAGGAGGAGATTGAAGGTGTGTGTGTATGTTGTAGGCAGGCATCGCTGGAGAGGTTTATCGATCGGTGTGTGTCGGAAAGGAGTTGTGGAGACTCTGGGAGAATGACCTAAAGAAAAAAAATGAATGTGCCCGGTGTATAGAATGCCGAGGGAGGGGGAGGGCGAGGAGGGCGTGTGCATGCACGAGAGAAAGTTAGTGGTAGCTACAAAGGTTAGAGGATTGTGTGGGTGTAAGAGACTAACAAAGATCATAATTTGATATGAAAGCGGATTCATATATTTGAATAGGAGATCATAGTGTTTTAAACATTGCATGCATGAATATAGCGGTGATACACGTGTTGTGCACATGTTATACCATAATGTGATAATGCATGGCGTTAGCAACTCACAGCTAAATGCCGAACAATCTAAACCATACTATACATCAAACAATCTCACATTTTATTTGAATTTGTGATAATGTGTCGCGTTTGCAGCTTACAACTAAATATTGAACAATCTAAACAATACTATATATCAAACATTCTCACATTTTATTTGAATTTGTGGTAATGTGTGGTGTTTGCAACTCACATCTAAGTACTTGTAGGCATAGGGGCCGGGGCACCATACATAATGTGATAAACACATTATACATATGAGACATGGTTTAGATTATGAAGATCTAGCTAGAGCTAGAAATGTAATGTGACTTGAAATCAAAATAAAGTGGATTCAAAAAATATAGTTCGAGTTCATATAGTACACATAGTTCATATGTAACTCGAGACTAATCATGTGGTGTGCTGTGAAGATAATACACAAACGATGGTTTAACTTGACAATAATGATGATTGTCGATCTTATTAAAACAGAGAAATGAATTCAAATGCTTTGACTTACAACAATCATTACTGTAGATCTTATTCAAATAGAGAAACGAATTCAAATTGAGTTCATATTGATGCGGTAGTATATACATTTGGAATGCACTAAAACGTTCATTTGAGTAGTAGGTTGCATGCATTATACACGTAGCGAAATATTTTAATTGAACATAACATGAATTCAAAGTTTTGAATGACATTTGTAGTGCACATTGATTTGGTACAGTACACGTTAGGCTTGTCCGGAAATTTCAACCCTTGCCTTGTTAGCCCGAAATATTTAAGATATATCTTTGTCTCGTTGTGCTCCGATAACTCCCTCCATCTCAACCCGCGCCTTGCTATTCCGAAATTAAAACGCACGCGAAAACTCCCACCTCCTGTGAAATCCCGACACGCGAAATGCCCGTGGTACCCCTGAACTGAAAGAACCGCCTCAAATCGGTGGGGGTACTTTTGTAACTTACCCCACATTTCGGACAAGCGCATCTCTAAGCCATGGTTCCCCACTGCCATCCCATCCGCCCACCCATTCCTACACCGAGGCCGCAAAAACCCGCGACGAAACCCCACACCCTAGTCCGTCCGCCACCCAGCCAGAGCCTTTTCCCCGACGACGTCATCCACAGCAACCCCTCGACGTCCCTCATCCACCGTACCGGATGAGGATCCGTCGTCGATCTCATCGTCCCGCCGGTTCAGCCACCCCGTCCTCCACCTCCAAGGAGCTACCTCGACGTTCCCCTTGTCTTTCGCGCCACCTCCATTCCCACACCGCCGTCTTCACCTGCACCACCGGAAGAGCATCATCATCACCATTTCCTTGGATGAAGCTGCGGCCTAATTGGCGCCACCAAAGAGGTTGTACACTAATCGCTGCATTTTCTTCTTGATTCGATCTCACGGTGCTGCCGGCGGTCAGTCCCGAGCCGACACGGCGCGGCTCCATCCACGGCGGCGTCGCCGGCCACTTCCTCCACGGCGTCGCTCCCTCGGCGGCGACATCCACATTAGTATGAGCTGCTGCTGCTTTAGCTCTCGCTCGTGCTGCTGCTTTGCTCTTGCTCTCGGTCCCCTACCTAGTCTGCTCTTGCTTGCGCTGCTGCTCTTGCTCTTGCTTGCGATGCTGCTCCGATTTAGCTACACTTCAGTCGACTGAATCGACTTTTGGGTCAGTCGATTTTCAAGGGGTGTGGGGGGGGGGGGGGCTCACCGGGGTGAAGGAAGAACCAGCCGCAGCGGGGAGGGGGGCTCGCCGGATAGGTACCCCACTATCTATCTTAGGGTTCAGGATGGGGGCGGTGGTCGCCGGTGGTGGCGGGGTGTTGGCAGGGCGGTGGCGTGGGGATCGCCGGAGAAAAAGCTCAGCACGGTGGGGAGTGTTTTCAGGGCGGGCGGGGCGGCGCACCGCCGGCTGCGGGCGGCGGGGGGCTGCTGTTTGTCCGGTGGTGGCTGGCGGCTCAGGGGGTGGAGGTTGAAGATGAACCGCAGGCCCTTGATTTCATATCCAACGGCTGCAAAATCGACTGACCAGAGATGGAAAAGTCAGTCAATCGACGTGTAGCCTCACCTTGCTAGTGCGTTTAGTTTCGACAACAAAATTCAGTTTCGACAGCAAAATGCAGTTTCGTCAGTTAAGTTCAGTTTCGACAGTTAAATTCAGTTTCGACAGTTAAATTCAGTTTCGACTGTTAAGTTCAGAGATGAGCGGCTGATGTATTTTACGTCTAGCACTTTGTGGTTATGTATTTTACGTCATGTATTGGAGATGCTATTAGAATTCCACTCAAGTTAACGTTGTTCATTGTCTCTCTTGTCTTGCTTCAGCCTCGGCATCGTACAACTCACCAGAGCTGCTCCAACGATGAAACCCTCCATCACAGCGGAGTGGTACCTCGGGCTCCATCTCCAGACGCCTAAGATCTTCTTCCCCTCCTCCGACAGCAAAGTCAGCCGGAGCATGCTCACCGGCCAACCCAATAACACTGAGATCGACATGGCTTCGCCAAAGAGGTTGTACACTTGTTGCATCTCTTTTTTACTCTACATGTTATATATATTGTCCACTGAGCACACAGATTTGTTCCTTTAGTGTCTCCTTGAAAGAAAAAAGTAGGAATTTTAATTTTCACTTGTCCTCCTTTTCAAATTCCTATTCATGAAGCACAAGACTAAGAGATAGTAGCATAATAGCATTATAACCATACATTTTCTTGTGGTTTGACTTAATCTGACCATGCTTCTTTGCATCCTGTGATCTTCCAATTGTTGTGAATCAAACACCCAGATTGGCATAAATCCTATGTTTTTAAATTCTCTATTTTGCGCGTGCATTCCTATCCTATTCCTGTCCATTTCATATCCCTGCATTGTTGGAATCCTCCAATTCAAACAAGCCCTTACAGAATTACTTCTCTTACAGATAGTTGTCAAAGAAAACCTTGCGTGGTTTGTCCCGTTCTTACTGCGCCGTCGTCCACCCCAGCTCAGCTGCTCCAACGACAGAAGGGTCCAGCACAGCAGGGATCCAGCTTCCAGACTGTCTTTCGCCGCCTCAGATCTTCTTCCCCGCCGCTCGTAGCCATGAAAACTGCATTACCATCATCAACCGAGCAGATGACCTCAAGGACTACACGGGTCCGCGAGAGAGGTCGCACTCTTTCGTGTCTTCTTACGTTATGCATCTCTTAATATTACATGCTACTTTATCGTCATGTTCACCGATTAGACTCCGAGTCAGCTCCAAACTAATGGTCAAACTTGAGTTTTTAAATGGTTGTGGGGTACATATCGGGGCTGCTATCAATAGTATCTATCTACTATCTGGTTAATCTCCGGTGTCTACTATGAGTTTCATGTTGGGTGGGAAACAAACAGTAAAGAAGCCATTATCTGTATTTTTTAACTAAAGCCATTATCTGCCTGCTATTATTGGTTTTGGGTCTATCCATAGGTTGCTACCATCACTCTGGATTTCTGCATGCAGTCCTTACATAATCTCACTATGTTTTATTCCTATGCATGACAGTTATTGTAAACAATGGGACTGAACATGTAGAGCAAAAGAGACGAGCCTTGTGTGGCAATAAAATTTCATGCAGACGTCGCTCCATGGTAGGCGCAAAGGCAGCCCCCCTCCACGCATTTCAGATTGTAATCGAGAGGAAGATATCTGTTCTGAGGGGGATTCAGAAGGACAAGACAACTCCTATTTACCCCCTGAGGTCTTCGCTCTAACTTGGCATGCTGATGTTGGTTATATCATGCATATGGTGTCTTGCATTGCTTACTTTATACATCAAATATGTCATCTGCTTAGTTTAGACATCCTTTGTGCGAATGCAATCTGTTTAGTTTATTCATCGTTTATGTGAATTATGCAACTCCATCTTGTTTAGCCAGGCATCATATATGTGAATTTTGCAATGCCATCCTGCTTAGCACGTCATCTTATATGTAAATTATATCAGGCCATCCTTTTTTCGTTACATATTACATTTGTCAACAATGCTAGTACATTCAACTGCTCTTCGTGTGCATCGGCCATTTTACACGGCGATGTCAAATTCTGGAGTGAAAACAAGGTCTTCAGAGCAGACTATGCTATCTGATGAAGTGCATATCTCGCTAGTTACGGATAGATCCTCAAAGGAGGATTCAGAGACAGATGACCAGTCCTATTCCCCCCGAGGTGTATGCTCTAACTTGGCGGGGTTATGTTGCTCATATCGTGCATATGGTGTCTCGCATTGCTATGTCATTTGATTAGTTTAGACATGCTTTGTGTGAATGCCACCTGTTCAGTGTCTAATTGCCATATATGTGAATTATGCATTGCCATCTTGTTGCAAGACATTATATATGTGAATTATACAATGCTACCTTTTTGCAAATGCATTATATATGTGAATTATGCAATGCCATGCTGTTTAGCCAATCATCATGTATGTGAATTATATCATGCTATCATTTTTTTGTATTACGTGTTCCATTTGTCGACAACGTTTGTATATTCAACTACTCTTCCTGTGCATCAGCCATTTGAAGCGGTGATGGAAGTATCTGGAGTGAAAACAAGGTAGTCAGAGCAGACAATGCTACCTGCTGAAGCAGACATCTTGCTGGTTATAGAGAGCTCCTCAGAGGAGGATTTAGAGACTGATGACCAGTCCTATTTCCCCCCTGAGGTCTATGCTCAAACTTGGCAAGGTTATATTACCCATGTCATGCATGTTGTCTTGCATTGCTTAGTTTTTACATCATATATGGATTGCCTTCTGCTTACTTGCTTACTATATAAATCATATATTTGAATTTATCATCCCATCATGTTTACATAGTACATACACATCATCTATCTGAATTATGGCATGAAAACCCATTTAATAAAGACATCATATAGTTATATCATCTCATCCTGTTTAGTGTTTACAGCCATCATATTTTGAATTATGGCTTTCTATCCGTGAATGTATGTGAATTATGGCATGCCAACCTATTTAATAAACACATTATATAGTTATGTCATGTCATCCTGTTTACATAGTCTCATATTGTGAACTGTGTCTTCCCATCTTTTTTAGTTAGCCATCATAATGTGAAATTGTGTCATGCTATCCTGTTTAGTTAGCCATCATATATGTGAAATTGTGTCATGCTATCCTGTTTGGTTAGACAACATAAATATGAATTATTTCATGCCTTCTTTTATTCCCCACTATCCATTGCACCTGTCTATCATACAAAGTCTATACTTTCAATTACTTTTCTTGTTTATCAGCCATTTGAATTGGAGAGCGTGATGGCAGTATCTAAGGGAGTAACAACACGGTCTTCAGAAAAGATAGTGCTACCAGTTGATGCAGATAGAACCACGATTGTACTTGCCCAAGGACCAGATCCACCACACATAACCCAGACTCTCGCAGATTGTACCCCTACCCAGTTGGACAGAGAACCAGCTACACCCCTTCTAACCCCAACCCCGGCAGATAGTAACCCAGTTCCAGTTGACACAGCAGCGTCTCCACCACAGAGCACCCAAACACAAGCAATTAGTAAGGGAACTGCAGTGCCCAAAGCACGAGGACCACCACTCTGAATCCCAACTCAATGCTTAAAGGAGAAGAAGATTTGTTCTCAGGTCAGGTTCTGTAGCTATGGTTCATACTCCTTTGCTCTTGCATTACTGTATTTACTCATACCAACTATTTTCAAATTTGAAGGATGGAATTGAAACTCCAATGGCGCAACAGGTATGTTTTAAACCTGTTTCTTTAACTGGTTTGCTGTTGTAACCTGCTCTATGTTGATTTCAGTTTCAATTGAATAAACAGTTATGTTCTCATGTCATGCACATTACAAGTGTTGTTATTGCTCTATAGTTACCCACACTTATATTCTGTCTATTCTGCTTTGTCTTGAACAAATATTATTTGAACTGTGTCTCTATCTTGATTTGGCAACAAAAACTAGAATGATATAGACCATAAAGTGACCATGGTACATAGATATATGTTTGTTTCGTGCTGTTATCCTGTCCACTTTACTACTAAACTCATTTACCAAAATGAGTTTCATATACAACATGGTAAACATGTGATGTGTCTGCTTGTTTCTCTTTTAGAATGCGGACAAAATATTGGAGAACAGTACCGCATTATCCAATGGTAAAGGAAGTAATGCAGATAAGGTTCCAGATAGTGAGACATCCCTGTTGGTCTCCAAGAAAGCTGATAAAAACTATCTTGACGACAGTGAGGGAATCCAAAAGTCCTGTCTTCATGTAGTGTTCGAGTTACTGGCCACTACTGCTGGCACAACTTCAAGTTACTGGCCCTGTTGGTCTTCGAACTTGCTGCCTGAATCAGTTCGTCTTCTTGAGCCTCAACTTCAAGTTGAAAGACATCGATCAGATGTGTTGTGCTAGGAAGCTAAAGGACTGAGGAAGTCCCTGCAGAATTCAGATACATATTTTCTCGTGCAACAGCAAGCGCTGGAGGATTTAAGCGCCAAACAAGAGAAAGTTAATAAGCTTGCTAAGCATCTTGCCAGCATTATGGGTACCCAGGATATTGTTTCTTGAGATCTTCTGAAGTGGTTTCAGTTCTGGATTTGTTTTGCTGCAATGTTTATTTGCGCTGGTCGCCAACTTTGACAACCAACACTACAAAAAAAAGACACATCCGTGACATTTTGGGCCAAACGAACTTTTTTCCTGTCATACATATGACACTTCTATGGCGATAATTGTGACAAAACCCGGTATCATCATAGATGTGGTGGGCTCCTACTTCTATGACAAAAAATCATGACAGAAAATGGGCTTTTCATCTTGGGCGGGCCGGAGACGCAGCTGCATGACATTCTTTGGGCCGTCCATGACGGAAAAAATCGTTGTAGAAGCGAGGGCGAGGAAAATTTCGCGGAGTTCCCGGTTACGGTGGGAGGTCGGGGGCCGAGCGATGCGCGTTTCTCTCATACGTGTACGCGCGTGTGTGTGAGGCATTGGCTCTAACTGAACCCGAGCGAGGCGTTGGGCTCTAACTGAACCCGAGTGATTGCACTGCAGGCTACACGTTACTGAACCCAAGCGATCGATCGATGGCTGTTAACTGAACCCGATCGAGCGATTCCTTCGCTACTGCTGCTAACTGAAGCTGATCGATGGGATGAACAGTGAGCATTGCGGGGGGGTTTGGATGAATAGTGAGCGGTGGCATTGCCTCTGGATGAACAGGACCCCATGGTGTGGTGGAGGGATGGATAAACAGTAGACGGTGGAGGGGTGCCCGTGGAGGGGTGGATGAAGAGGACCCCGTGGTGTGGAGGGCTGGACGAACAGTAGACGGTGGAGGGGTGGCTGAACAGGACCCCGTGGTGCGGAGGGCTGGATGAACAGTAGACGATGGAGGGGTGCCCGTGGAGGGGTGGTTGAACAGGACCCCGTGGTGTGGAGGGCTGGATGAACAGTAGACGGTGGAGGGGTGGTTGAACAGTAGCTGGTGGAGTAGCGCGTGGTGGAGGCTGGATGAACAGGTGCCCGTGGAGGCTGGATGAACCGGAGCCCGTGGAGGCTGGAGGAGGTCGATGGTGGAGATGAACATTATCCCGTGGAGTCCCGTTTTGTGGTACGCCACACCCCTCCCGATGAACAGGACCCCCGTTTCGACCGTAGCGCTCCAACACAAGTCCGTTTCCTCCATTTTGCAGTACGCCACACCCCTCCCGATTAACAGGACCCCCGTTTCGACTGTAGGAGGTCCATTTCCTCTGTTTTGCGGTACGCCACACCCCTCTCGATCAACAGGACCCCCGTTTCAACCGAAGGAGGTCCGGTTCCTCCGTTTTGCGGTACGCCACACCCCTCCCGATGAACAGGATCCCGTTTCGAACGTGGCCGGTCGAACACAAGGCCGTTTCCTCCGTTCTGCGGTACGCCAGGCCTCGTTTCCATCGCCTGTTCCATCCAAGCCCTCCCGATGAACACGACGCATTCCGTTGCCTCCCCATGAACACGACGCATTTTGTTGCCTCCCCATGAACACGACGACGACGCTGTTTCTCCGCTCCGACCCAGCCATGTACACGAGCCCTGGCCATACGTATGCGCGAGTAGGCGTTCGAGACCCCGCCCGTATATACACATACGTGGCCGTATTTTCTTTCTTGCACCCTGGCCGTTGGACGTACATGTACATGCTATGTGCGCGCCTCTACTACGACACGTACACGCCTCTACTAGGACATGTGCGCGCCTCTACATCCACCAGTATATATGTACGTAAACATTCGCGACCAGAATGACAACACTACGTACGCTTCGACCAGGTGGGTCCCGACTGTCAGGCACTTCCTTGCCTGCGAAGATGTAGCTGGTGGATCCCAGCAGTCGGGGGCCTGGTGGGTCCCAGTAGTGAGGGGGGCAAATCGTTTTTTTCGAACGCACTTCCTTGCGTGCGAAGATGTAGCTCGTGGGTCCCAGCAGTCAGGGGGCGAATCATTTTTTTCGCGAAATACGGTGGCCCGTCCGGTGAGTTCCCGCTGTCAGGTGGAGGAATATTTATTTTGCGCGCAATAAGGAGGCACTTCCTTGCGGCTGCTGTGGACCCAGCTATCAGCCTCTCCACGTACAGTACTCTTCTGATGGAAGTCGGTCGTTGACCACGTTGACCACGCCGCGCCGAGAGCACCAGGGCGGTGGTCTGGACGATGGCGAGGCCTAGGAAGGGGACAACACGGAGCCGGGGAAGACACAGCAGTGGAAGCTCGTGCGGAGAGGAGTACGAGGGTTCACTGGTTCGGCTACGGTGTGAGGCTGCCGTCGCCACAGAATAAGAGGGGGTGTGGGTGAGTAGAGGGATGGCCTGACCAGCGGTGGGAGTAGTACGGGGCGGTGAGGCCTCCGCGGCATCACAGCTGGCCACGGGAGGCAGGAGCACACAACACGACCGGCGCTACTTTGGGCGGCTGGAGCAAGATGACCAGAGGTTGAAGAAGCACTACGGCCGTCTGATGGACATCGTAAGATTACTGCAGCTAGAATCGTTTATATTGACTAAGTTGACAAAGCCCTTGGTACGCGTCAACTTAGTAGGCCCGCAGCTCGGATTTGGCAGAGAACATATAGCCCATTTGCGATTTGTAAGAATGTACAACCCATTTTTTAATTCTAATGGAATTTACTACAGCCCATTTACAGTTTGTTAAAAGTACAACCCAACTTCTAGCTAGGACAACGATTAATAATTTCAAACAACCGCTCAAAACAGAATTCAAAAATAATTCCCACATTTTGATGGGATCCAAAATCTTTTTATCCGAAATTTCTCGTCAGGTTAAATATAATTTCAAAATAAAGTTGTATTACGTTAAAATCCAACGAAATATTGCGCGCGCAACAAGTCATGAAATTAAAATTTTCAAATTCCAAAAATAATATATTTTTCAAACTAATTACGTGTTTGGTGCATAGTAACTGTCCAATTATTATAATTACATCCCATTTATTATTTCTTAAAGTCCATTTTTTTGATAAGCCTAATGCATACCTCCTAGGAAAGTTTGCAGCCCAGCGGGGCGGAGAATAACAAGTTGACCCGGATATTGTGTACAACTGTCGGCCCAGTTGCATTGCTGATGTTGAAAAAAAATCTATTTTTTATACGCACATTTACATTTTTTTGTATAGATAAGGAACTTTTTTATACACACATTTAACAATTTTTAAATACATGATTAATACTTTTAAAAACATATTTTTTAGTCAACAGTGGGCCCACAGCGAGCGGAGGAGGTCACAATACACATATTTTTTAAATACATGATTAACACTTTCGCAAAAACAATTAGCCCACAGCGAGCCAATTAGCTCCAGTCGGCCCACAGTGGGCCGACAGGGGCCAGTCGGCCAGCTGTAGGCCGACTGGAATCCAATCGGCCTGCTGTGGGCCGACTAGGACCAGTCGGCCTGCAGCGGGCGGACGGTGTATTATTTTTGAAAAAAAATTACCCAGCGTAATATTTATGAAAACTAATAAAAAAATAGCGAAAAAGGCATGTGTAGTACAATACAACCTAACATGGTTACTCGGCCCACATTCAGCGACGCCGGAAAGGCCCAAACAAGGCTTCTGTACAACTTTTTGAAGTCATTGAGCTCAATTAATAACTTAAGAAAAAAGTTAGATTACAGTGGAACCTAATTAAAAGCTGTCACGGGCAAATAAATAATTCAATGGGTCCCACTTGTGCGTGTGCGTGTGTGTGTGTGTGAGAGAGAGATAGAGAGAGACCCATCGGCCGATGCTCGTACATACATCTTTCAGCCATATGCATTGTTGATGCTCAGTGAAAACTTATATAGTTGACACAATCATATAGAACATCATAGCACACTGAACTTGCATATAAACATTTCACGCAGGCGGCACAATCAGGATGGAAGCAGTGGATCGCTACGGGAAGGGCTATGTTGAAACCAACAAAGTCGTACATAACGGTTCATCGTCTTTATCAATGATGGGGAAGTATCTTGAATGTTGTGCAAAGAAAACAGACAGACAACACAATAAGTTCTCCTAGCACATTAAGTTGACGTACAACCCTTTCTAAAAAAGTTTAGGTACAAAATTAGAACAGGTCACAATCAAATGTATTGGCATATCAGTGCTTCACACCCATAGCTCAGATTTAACTAGTATCTGACAAGATTCAGTTGTTACCTCAAATTAGAGCACATCCAGGCAGCCAGCCCTGCCTCTTCTCCCAAAGAAGCAATGGCCTCCGCCGCGCGATGGAGTAGGCCCTGTGCCATCCATCGTTCCGAGCAACACGGGAAAAGTCTGATGTTGACTCCTGTAATGGACGTCGTCGACGGACCCTGGCACCAGCGGCGGCAGGACTTTGATTGATGGATTGACCACTTCTTCGACATTCACGAACACTCGATACAGGTACATCCCTAACGTGGTCTGCGGCGGCCTTGGTGGCGACGAATAGTATACAACCCCGGTTCCTGCACCGGTATCTCAACACCAATCACCTTTGGTATGGTGGACGGCTTCTTCATCCATGCCATAACTGTCAGAGCCCAGCTGTCTGGAGGAACAAACATACTTACGAGCTCACCTCCAAGGTCATTGATAAGCTTGTTCATGGACTCGTTGTTCCAAGCACATCGAGGCATGCCGTGGAAGGTAAGCTTTGTTAAAAACTCAAACTCACAGGGCACCGAGCCCCATCCTAGGTGCCACCGATCAAAGCTCACCAGCCGCCATCGCAGAACAAACGCCGGGAAGATTCGAATACACGACTACAGTCGAAAGTTGTCCGGAACCTGACAAAAAAATCAGCCGGTGGCGGATAGACTTCGACGAGCAAGTCACTTATTTCGATGTCGTGCGCAATGCCAAGAGCTTTGACAAGGTCATCCGGCAAGACGGGAGGCCGGTCGCTGTTGATGGTTACCATCAGCACTTTGCCGGCAAACTGGTCGTCAAGCGCCGCCATGCCACTGTTGAGCGATAGCACGCAGCGACCAAAGGCATGACGGACCTCAGGATCTCCGGCTCGGAGATTCGCGTTGACCGGTGACATGATAGTACGCTTGAGTACATGGAGTACAGGAGGGGGATTTGGGGGAACTGGAGTAGGAATCGAGATTCCAGAGGTGGGGGAGGGGCGGGAGACTACAGATGAAAAGGTAGCATGAATTTCGAGCACGCGCCAATATTCTCTCGGCGCGCAAGCGCACGAAAACACCGGTGTCGCCCACATGTCGGCCTAAGAGTCCTTATTCATTCTTTTTTGGAGAGCCCAGCCTTTTTTTCAGGATCTTTTGAGAGCCCGGCCTGAGAGTCATAATTGACCCGTTTGGCATTGCGTTACTACTCGGCCCATATTCAACGACACCTCACTGGCCCAAACAAGTGTACATCATCGAAAAGACACTGAGCTCAAATTATATAACTTGAAAAAAGGGGATATACTCTGAACACTGGAGAATGGTGATGCCCTCATTTAGCCCACTAGTAGTTCGAGACAATAAACAGTTCGAAACAATGGTATATACAACATTCAAACACTGACTAGTGACTACTACTGACATAAACAGCAAGACATGATAGTTCATAAGAAGTCTTGCTACACCACCAAAACGCAGCCATCTGCAATGCTCAGACTCTTGTGATCCAGACGAGAATGACATTCTAAACAGAAGCAACTATTACATAGTAGGAGTGACATAGATGAGGATGACCAATTGACAAGGAATATGCATAACAAAAGAAAGAACTACCCATCCAGAACCAGCAGCAAAGACAACAAAGTCATTCGAAGAGATGATCCAACACCATCATAATTTGCAGCCCCGCTTCAGCGACCAGTGATCCGAAGACACCAGTACTCCACCCTTTGGATGCAACATCCCAATTACCTATCAACCTGAAGGCTCGAACAACATCACTGCATGTCGTAATTGAGACATCCAAGGATCAAAGTTAATCCAGATGCCTTTGTCATTCTCTCCTTCTTTTGGCTGCAGGCTGTATCGTTGACAATCAGGGGAGTTTGCTCCCGAACTCCTAGGGCTCGCCGTGTAGACACAATTTTCCATAGCGAACAGAGCCTCTCTGCCATCAAGGTCCTTGCCAACGGTGATCTCCTGGTTAATTGGATAATTGAGTCCGAGAAAAAGAGAGTGTGAACCAAGGCTGTTTACCCGCCTCCAACTAAAAAAATCCTAAAGGCCCCAACAAGCTGGTATCCTGCTCATAGTCATAACAGCCACTGTCCGGATACTCACGTATTACACGGTGCTTGTATACAGTGGGGTTTTTGCAATATAACTTTTATGGCTCATGTGTCCGAATGATCATCAGTCTTTTGCCATTGTCTGATCGAGCGAGGAACCAGTTGTGCTTCCCTGTTTTTGGCAAAGGTGGTGCGATTAGAAAGGGCAGTAACTGTAGGGACACTGCATCATATCAAAAAGGACAGGCATTGTTAATGTAAGATCAGCATTGTTCAGAGTATGAGTAGGATAATGCAAGAAACAACATTGATATGTCCCTGTTGAAACTGGGAGGATAATACAGGGAAATGTATACTGGGTTCGAAAATATAGAAGTGCCATGCATGGTTATACTCATGTTATCTCGCAATCGATTCTTCACAGGAAACTACCATGTCATGCATGTTATGTAATCATGTTCTGTCCTCACAAACAAATTCTTCAAGGTAACTAACAGACCATGCATTGTTATATACTCGTGTTCTGTGGGCAAATTTTTTGTGAGGATATTATTCTAGCCATTGACTGCTGAAGGGCGAATATAGGTATGTACACATGGTAAGCATTGCAGTATTTCACTACTTCCAAATATAGAGTTCTCCATATGCACATTTACTTCCCTAATGTATGGTTAGATGAAACCAAAAGTGTGGTGCATGTTTCATGAAAATGAGGAAACTAACATGGTCATTGATACACACTCATATTTAGTAGTAGTATATAGATTACTGTAAAATAAGGATAATATCCATATATTCCTAACCGTTTGATTATATAGGGTACATATTGGCTGTAATGACATGGTCACAATCGCATGAATTAACTCATTCCAAATATAGCTGATTTACGGCGTCTCTAATACATTGCCATAGTTCTACTCAAATTCTGCTCAAACAGAGATATGTCAATCATCACAAAAAGTTCAAACAGTGTCATGGCGTCATCATTAACATGAGAGGAAACAACTTACACGCGCTGTCCCAGCAATACGTGGTGCCATTTGCTTTGTCGATCGCGTAGATGATGCCATTGTGCTCAATAGCATCACACAAGTGTGTATCATCTTTGACGATGATCCACTGCGAGCCGAGTTGTCTCCAGCTAAAGAAGGCACCGGCGTAAAGATAGGCGAGTCCGCTTTTGAACAAGGCAATTAGCTTGAAGTCTGCGTAATTCGCATGTCATGTGGGCACTTGGCAGATTACAATCTTCCGCAAAACAAGGTCCATCCAACTGACGTAGTAATCTAGATGACTTGGACCGTGATGGTAATACTCTATATAATCCAATGGAGGAAGGATAATCTCATGGGAGGTCTGGAAGTTCACGAGCACCAACTTTTTACCGTCTTCTCTGAAGGCATGTCACACCCCTAGTTCTGGCCTGACCTATGCTTGCTTCCATGTGTGCATCATGTTTAAAGTTCATGAAATTTGAAATGGGGATGACCAAGCCCTAGCACCAAAGCAATGCAAATAGGTTCAACTTCAAAATATTTTCAAAGAACCCAAATTGGTTTGCAAAAATGTTCATGATTAATGGAAAAGGGTGAAAACCATTTCCAGAGATGATGGATATTTTTCCAAGACATTTTTGGATTTTTGAGTAAACCATATTGTATTTGAATTGGGGCATTTAAATAATCATATATGGAGTTGGATTTTGAATCATGTATTCAAACCAACTTCATTTAAATCATAGCTAGGTGCATTAGCCCAAAACACATTCATATTGCCATGTCATAGCATGCGTCATATTGTGCATTGCATTGATTGTGTTCTTCCTTGTTTGCCGGTAATTGTCCCCTCTCGATAGACGTGTACCGGCGATGTGATCGATGACACCGATGAAGAGCTATATTATCTTCAGAAGTGCCAGGCAAGCAAAACCCCCTTGTTCATTCCGATACAATCCTACTCTCTCGCTCCTGCTCTTTTTTAATGCATTAGGACAACACCGATTCATCTGTTACTTGCTGCGGTAGCTGAACCCCTTTATCCTTTGCATGACCTGTCATTGCCACAGTAAATAGATGAAACCCACTAGCATGAGTAGGAGTTGTTTGAGCCCTGTTGTGCCTACTCATTCATGCTTGTTTGTCATGCCTGCTACTGCTTAGAGTTGAGTCAGGTCTGATTCATCGGGGATGAATCAGAGGTGTGTGAACATGTCCTACTGTGTGTGAGCTAAGTGTGCGAATACGATTTGGTAAAGGTAGCGGTGAGAGGCCATGTAGGAGTACATGGTGGGTTGTCTCATTGCAGCCGTCCTCAGGAACTGAGTTCTGTGTTTGTGATCCATGATTCAGCTACTACCACGCATTGGGCCCAAAACCAATGGACCCTCTCAGCTTCTTAATCACCCTTGTCCTCTGTCCAGGAGTTGCAAGTAGTTTCTGGTGTTTGTAGTATGCTGGAGGCCGTGGGCAGCGCTGACCGGAGGGGTGGGCTGTGATGCGGTAGGCACGTGGCACGGTGTACCGGGCGCCCGTTTGGTGTCTCGGGAACCCTGTTCACATCGTTTGGGGCTGTGAGCGAAACTCCGGCCGGATCTCCTCATGGATGGAACCCGAATAGGCGATAAACCTGGACTAGAGACTTGTTCGGTTAGACAGGTCGTGGCTGACTCCCTCGCCCGGCTTCCGCTTGAAGGTTGCCGAGGTACATGACGTGTACAGGGCGGTAAGTGGTGAGAGCGTGTGTGAAGAAGTACACCCCTGCAGGGTTAACATCATCTATTCGAATAGCCGTGTCCGCGGTAAAGGACTTCTGGGTTGCTTATATCAGTTCATAGACAAGTGAAAGTGGATACTTTAAAATGCGCAAGATAAGCGTGAGTGCTATGGATGGCGTTCTCGTAGGGAGACGGGAGCGGATCCATAGTGGTGTATTGATATGGTGAATATGTGGACTCGTGTGCGCCACCTCAAAGAGTTACTTGCAGTCGTAGTTCAGGATAGCCACCGAGTCAAAGCTGGCTTGCTGCAGTTAAACCCCACCATCCCCTTTGTTGATAATGATGCATATGTAGTTAGTTCTGATGTAAGTCTTGCTGGGTACATTTGTACTAACGCTTGCCTATTTTATGTTTTTGCAGAGAGACCTCAGTCTCGCTAGTAGTTCCGCGTGGTCTTCGACGTTTAGCTTGTTACCTCAGCTACGATCTTGTGCCCTCGGCAGGATCTGGTAGATAGTCAGGCTTCTCAGCCTTTTTCATTTTATAGTTGTCTGTACTCAGACATGTTAAGCTTCCGCATGTGCTTTGACTTGTATGCTCTGAATGTTGGATCATGAGACCCATGTTTGTAATATCTCGCTCCTCGGAGCCTATTGATTAAATACTTGAGTTGTAGAGTCATGTTGTGATGCCATGTTGTATTGCACATATCGAGCATATTGTGTGTATGTTATTGAAATGCTTGGTATGTGTGGGATCTGACTATCTAGTTGTTTATCCTTAGTAGCCTCTCTTACCGGGAAATGTCTCCTGGTGTTTCCACTGAGCCATGGTAGCTTGCTACTGCTCCGGAACACTTAGGCTGGCCGACATGTGTCCTTCTTCGTTCCTGTGTCTATCCCTTCGGGGAAATGTCACGCGACGAATACCGGAGTCCTGTTAGCCCGCTACAGCCCGGTTCACCGGAGTCCTGCTAGCCCAGTGCTACAACCTGGATTCACTCGCTGATGACCGACACGTTCGTTGCTGGGTCATGTATGCATGTCCCTGTAAGTTAGTGCCACTTTGGGTTCACGACTAGCCATGTCAGCCCGGGTTCTTTGTCATATGGATGCTAGCGACACTATCATATACGTGAGCCAAAAGGCGCAAACGGTCCCGGGCCAGGTAAGGTGGCACCTGTGGGAATACCGTGCGTGAGGCCGCAAAGTGATATGATGTGTTACATGCTAGATCGGTGTGACTTAGGATCGGGGTCCTGACAGCGATGGTATCAGAGCTTGACTGCCTGTAGGATTACCAAGCCAAACTGGTCGAAGTTGAGTCTAGAAATTCTTTAGTTATATAAGGGAATTGATTGTGGGATGGAACGTAAGGCTCCTTTTACTCCTTATACCTCATGCCCTTCTGATCTGAGTCATCTTATCTTTCCTACGGGGATTAAGAACTAGGCTATCTCTTCTTTCTATCAGGATCACGTGTTACTAATCAGTAGACTTATAAGATTGTTGGATTTAAGTCTCAGTTCAGTTCCTACTACTTCCGTATGTTAATTGTTGATCTCGAGACCTTGATATTGTGTTTCTGAGTGGTTATGCCACCATTTTGTAGTATGTCTCCAAACCTTTTGGGCATTTACAGCCGTTATGCTGTCCGAGTCATTCCAGGTTTCTAAATAGTCTGATGCATTTGCAAATCCTTTCTTTCCGTTCCCGATGTCCCTTATGGTCAGGATAAGCACACTAACCGGTGCGTTGAAGTAATTTATTGCCTTGACATATATGTTGGAGTTCCTATTATGACCCTAAGTGCTTAGAGGATCATCTAGTGGTCTAGCCATGATCTGTGTTTCCAGTGTGATGATTCTGGCCGTCATTATCGAAAGCATCCTGTGATGCCATTTAGTTAGTAGGTATTCTAATCCTGGGTCTTGAACCCGAGATTCACTCTACTTACTTCATGTTGATAGTGTTTGCTAGTTCCTTTAGGTTATTAGTAACTTTGCGATAGTCCTCGAGGTCCATGGTATTTTCCTTCTTCCAAATACTATGAACCATTCTTGGCAGGAGTTATTTTGAACCAAAAGATCACAACCAGAGTACTCTTGATGAGTTCTCCATGCTATATTGTGACTCTGCCAGCTCAACCTTTCTGCATGGGTTATTTGGAAGAATTATGTTGAACTTGGTTCGACATACTAATCTATGCATCCACAACTCAGAAAGTTATATGTTCTTTGAGTTGTCCCTCTTAGTTGTATTCTGACCCCTGTCTATCATTTGATAGTCAAGAGTATGCGTGCATTCATTCATCGATACCTATTACTCTTGTGGTCCGTCAAGCCATTCTATTCCGGAATGACTAGGAGAAACAAACTCCAGTACCTCATCCATATCCAGGGTTGGGTCTTAGCAGTTGTACTCCGCAGATCAAAATACTAATCCAGTTTTTGTTCTGTTCCACCCTGGAGTGTTACCATCTTTATATTAAGATTATCATGGGAATTGCACACCATCCTATGAATTCTTGGTGCAGTGATACTTCTCTCCATCATTATTCATTTCTCGGTTCCCGTGTTGTTATAACCGGATTGTCGACAAGTGAATCGTGATGTGTGAAATCAATACTCCTAGCAACCTTGTTGCTTGGTAGTTAAATGGACAATAACCTCATTCTTAAACGTGTTCGTTCTTGAATCATCATTCTAAGATTGATCGTGCTACCTTGTCCATCTTCCTGGTGCACATTTCGATTGATGAG
Organism: Triticum aestivum; assembly: GCF_018294505.1. NCBI lineage: Eukaryota > Viridiplantae > Streptophyta > Magnoliopsida > Poales > Poaceae > Triticum > Triticum aestivum. The sequence goes on from NC_057794.1 coordinate 132,365,825, forward strand.
TTAGGATTTTGTCAAGTCCTCGCTCATTTGATCATATCGTCTTGCCCTGAAAAGCAAGATTGTTCTCGATCTTAGTAACATATCGATGGTTTGTGATTTTCCGAATATCTTCTCGAAAGTATCACCAGGTTGTCACCTGACTGTTATGTTGAACTCGTGATCAAGTTGGTTTATTCCTGTAAACCACCCCCTTCTCCAAAAATCTGTGTTGGATACCCCCGAGCTAGTTGGTTAAGCCAAACAACAACTTGGAGAGTTGGAAGATAAAAGATTGTCTGGCTTAGTCATTTTAAGGGATATTTTTTTGTGTGTGTGTTGAAGATAGATGATATCCTTATTGGTTGATCCTCGTGATCAATTGTTGGATCTATTATCTTACCCAAACCTTTGATTTGAGTATGGGCTATCGTCAAATCAAATCAGAACCAACGATATTCGTAATGTTGTCTTACCCGTGGTTGTTCCTCGAGCATACACCATTATATCTTTCAGGTCTGACCAATGCTATCACCTTGTTCACATAATTGTGGAATTCCACTAATATGGGAACCTGGATGAATTGTTGTTGAGCCCATCGACAACATCCTTATCTCCTCCATGATTCATGTTAAACATCCAGCTAGTATTGGAAACTTTTATAATCGTTATCTTCATGACTCGTTCGTGAAGCATATGTTTGGACGAAAGAAGTGAGTCCCTCTAATTCATGTGCACTTGATGCAAGTTGCCGCCATGAATTTGAGAAGGCTTGTTTTACCTCCTTTGGAATCATCCCAAGTCAGTCATGCATGTGCAAAGTATTCTGTGGTCTGTTAGACTGATCATCTTCATTCCATATGAACTCCGTAGCACACTAAGCCACTGGTTGAATTGTTCAAGGAAAAGGAGTTGATGTGCGAATACTAGTTTATGCACAAGACTTCGATATCCTTGTTGATGGTTCCCCACCGGAACTCGGTAGTGTTTTATTGTAAGACTACCATGTGGACACGCTTGTCTCGGACAACGTGTTCACATGTTTGTAGCAAGACCAGCTCATATTTTGGAGCTTGCTATCATAGTCCATTTTCCGAGAATCTCGCAACGTCATCTCGTCGATTTGTGTTGCAAACTTTAATTTTTCTTTCTAGACTGGATGAGTCTGGAATATTCTGACACCAACCAGATCTGAATCTCAGGCAGATATGATGGTTGGAACATTTCCCAAGAACTATAATATTGGTCTCGCGATAACCGGTAAAGTGGATGTCGTGGCCAACACACCCCGCCGGAAGACCTATTATTGTAGTATCTTGATTGAAGAAGTTGTCCACCTTCCCATAAGGACTTCATAGGATTTACTCCCTAGTTGTGCCTTATGATTTTTGTGTTCCCGAAGTCCAACCTTACTTGATGTTCTAGATATCAAACCTTATGAATGGGATACACTGGCACATCAAGGAGAACATTAGAAGCGGAGTGCTAAATGTCTCTCGGTCGATCATCCATATTTTGTTTCCTTGGCCTCGCTAAGGTGAAATCTGAGAAGGTGTTATCCTCCTTTGCATCTGCATCTTCCACCGGTATTCATCATGGTAGTATGTTGTGTTGCCGGGATCCTTGACACGGATGTTGGTAAAACCTTGATGAATATGGAAATGCTCAAGTTCTTGAGAGCACGCGCAAGTGCTAGGTGTTATCATCGGCACTAACTGGGTTTGCTCTCAGCTTCCTCGGTTATGCTATAACTTCTCAAACAGTGGATTCACTCTCTATTGTTGGGTTCTTCCCCAGTTACCAGAATCATTCCCAGCATTTGCATTTTGTTCCCAGCTTGCACCGCCAATGTGCCATTCTACCACGGGTCTCTTCCATTTCCGGTGGTAAGCAAATTCATCCATTACGTTGTCTTCAACAAGGTAATCCACATCGTCCAAGTCCGAGTATGCCATTCTACCGACCCCCTCCAAACGATCGCTCAAGAATTGCCTTAGGCTGGTTCAAAGAGTTTCAATGATCTCTGAATCAAAGGTAATTCTTTTTGCCACTTAAGGTAATAATCTACGAATCACCCTCCTCCAGGATGTCCCGCTGTGGCATCATGGAAACTCAACTCCTCGCTACGTTGACAATCGTTTACCACCTTCTTAAGTGTGGAATTATTGTCCACCCAGTGAACCTTCGTCATCTGCTTCAGTCCATTCCTATGGATGTGTGCTTCGTCTCTCAGCTCGAGAGATGTTGCTATGTCTCAATCCGAGAGTTAATCCTGAGTTGTTCGACCTTCGAGAAGATTGATCCTTCTAGAGTTCCCTTCTCCCCTCGTTGCCATGTTGGTTGGAGTTCTCGGAGCAAGACATCAAGATAATGATGGTGATCGAATCAATGTTCTTATGAAGGGCAACCTGGATCGTGAAGATTATGTTAGGTTGCGTTCCCCCTTCGTCTTACCCTACACTTGAATCTCGGGTCGAGATTCTTGTTTAGTGGGGGTGAGTTGTCACATCCCTAGTTCTGGCCTGACCTATGCTTGCTTCCATGTGTGCATCATGTTTAAAGTTCATGAAATTTGAAATGGGGATGACCAAGCCCTAGCACCAAAGCAATGCAAATAGGTTCAACTTCAAAATATTTTCAAAGAACCCAAATTGGTTTGCAAAAATGTTCAAGATTAATGGAAAAGGGTGAAAACCATTTCCAGAGATGATGGATATTTTTCCAAGACATTTTAGGATTTTTGAGTGAACCATATTGTATTTGAATTGGGGCATTTAAATAATCATATATGGAGTTGGATTTTGAATCATGTATTCAAACCAACTTCATTTAAATCATAGCTAGGTGCATTAGCCCAAAACACATTCATATTGCCATGTCATAGCATGCGTCATATTGTGCATTGCATTGATTGTGTTCTTCCTTGTTTGCCGGTAATTGTCCCCTCTCGATAGACGTGTACCGGCGATGTGATCGATGACACCGATGAAGAGCTATATTATCTTCAGAAGTGCCAGGCAAGCAAAACCCCCTTGTTCATTCCGATACAATCCTACTCTCTCGCTCCTGCTCTTTTTTAATGCATTAGGACAACACCGATTCATCTGTTACTTGCTGCGGTAGCTGAACCCCTTTATCCTTTGCATGACCTGTCATTGCCACAGTAAATAGATGAAACCCACTAGCATGAGTAGGAGTTGTTTGAGCCCTGTTGTGCCTACTCATTCATGCTTGTTTGTCATGCCTGCTACTGCTTAGAGTTGAGTCAGGTCTGATTCATCGGGGATGAATCAGAGGTGTGTGAACATGTCCTACTGTGTGTGAGCTAAGTGTGCGAATACGATTTGGTAAAGGTAGCGGTGAGAGGACATGTAGGAGTACATGGTGGGTTGTCTCATTGCAGCCGTCCTCAGGAACTGAGTTCTGTGTTTGTGATCCATGATTCAGCTACTACCACGCATTGGGCCCAAAACCAATGGACCCTCTCGGCTTCTTAATCACCCTTGTCCTCTGTCCAGGAGTTGCAAGTAGTTTCTGGTGTTTGTAGTATGCTGGAGGCCGTGGGCAGCGCTGAACGGAGGGGTGGGCTGTGATGCGGTAGGCACGTGGCACGGTGTACCGGGCGCCCGTTTGGTGTCTCGGGAACCCTGTTCACATCGTTTGGGGCTGTGAGCGAAACTCCGGCCGGATCTCCTCATGGATGGAACCCGAATAGGCGATAAACCTGGACTAGAGACTTGTTCGGTTAGACAGGTCGTGGCTGACTCCCTTGCCCGGCTTCCGCTTGAAGGTTGCCGAGGTACATGACGTGTACAGGGCGGTAAGTGGTGAGAGCGTGTGTGAAGAAGTACACCCCTGCAGGGTTAACATCATCTATTCGAATAGCCGTGTCCGCGGTAAAGGACTTCTGGGTTGCTTATATCAGTTCATAGACAAGTGAAAGTGGATACTTTAAAATGCGCAAGATAAGCGTGAGTGCTATGGATGGCGTTCTCGTAGGGAGACGGGAGCGGATCCATAGTGGTGTATTGATATGGTGAATATGTGGACTCGTGTGCGCCACCTCAAAGAGTTACTTGCAGTCGTAGTTCAGGATAGCCACCGAGTCAAAGCTGGCTTGCTGCAGTTAAACCCCACCATCCCCTTTGTTGATAATGATGCATATGTAGTTAGTTCTGATGTAAGTCTTGCTGGGTACATTTGTACTCACGTTTGCCTATTTTATGTTTTTGCAGAGAGACCTCAGTCTCGCTAGTAGTTCCGCGTGGTCTTCGACGTTTAGCTTGTTACCTCAGCTACGATCTTGTGCCCTCGGCAGGATCTGGTAGATAGTCAGGCTTCTCAGCCTTTTTCATTTTATAGTTGTCTGTACTCAGACATGTTAAGCTTCCGCATGTGCTTTGACTTGTATGCTCTGAATGTTGGATCATGAGACCCATGTTTGTAATATCTCGCTCCTCGGAGCCTATTGATTAAATACTTGAGTTGTAGAGTCATGTTGTGATGCCATGTTGTATTGCACATATCGAGCATATTGTGTGTATGTTATTGAAATGCTTGGTATGTGTGGGATCTGACAATCTAGTTGTTTATCCTTAGTAGCCTCTCTTACCGGGAAATGTCTCCTGGTGTTTCCACTGAGCCATGGTAGCTTGCTACTGCTCCGGAACACTTAGGCTGGCCGGCATGTGTCCTTCTTCGTTCCTGTGTCTGTCCCTTCGGGGAAATGTCACGCGACGAATACCAGAGTCCTGTTAGCCCGCTACAGCCCGGTTCACCGGAGTCCTGCTAGCCCAGTGCTACAGCCTGGATTCACTCGCTAATGACCGACACGTTCGTTGCTGGGTCATGTATGCCTGTCCCTGTAAGTTAGTGCCACTTTGGGTTCACGACTAGCCATGTCAGCCCGGGTTCTTTGTCATATGGATGCTAGCGACACTATCATATATGTGAGCCAAAAGGCGCAAACGGTCCCGGGCCAGGTAAGGTGGCACCCGTGGGAATACCGTGCGTGAGGCCGCAAAGTGATATGATGTGTTACATGTTAGATCGGTGTGACTTAGGATTGGGGTCCTGACAAGGCAGCCATCCAGTGGGAGTTCATGCCGACCCAGTACATACCTGCCAAGAAGTTTCGGGCGTTGGTGATTAGATCGATGTCGAGGGAAATGATGTACGGCGACTAACTACATACCTGCAAAGAAGTTTCGGCTAATGGAGATCGGATTGAAGTCGAGGGTGTCGGCGTTCTGGGAACGGGGGTCCCCAGACTTGCCTACCTACGGCCTGTGGCGTGGCTCAAAGGGGGGCCCAGCACGGCCCATCTTCACCAACACAAACTCAAGACCCTCGCGAGGGGCCAAGCCTCGCGGGGCGGACGACACGGAGCTTCCTCAGGCACGGCCTCGTCAGGCTGGCTCACGAGGAGGCGGAGAGGTCAAGGCGGGGTACCTCGCGAGGTGCCCATGACGCAAGCCATGACAACTCAGGGCGCCAGGCGGGTGCCAGCCCGCGCAGCATCCTCCTTTCCTCTTTGGTGCAAAGGGGGCAAGCGCAGCCTCGGAGTACCGAGGCATCAGGCAAAGGTTGCCATTTCGGTGCAACGAGACCAAGACCAGGAGGACAACGAGACGGAGGTCACCGTGGAGCCCAAGACGGCGTCATCACCAGAGCTTTGCGCAGGCGAAGACTACTTTTGTCAGGATAGTTGATACTTGTTGTCCCCTTTCAAATTAGCCCGCCATTGTTGGCTCCCTTCCCGCTCAATATTTGGGAAGAGGTCCAGGGCCTCTATAAATAGAACCAGACACCCACATGGCAAGGGGTCGACCAGTTGGAAAGAGGGAGACAGAGAGAAAGGAGGCTGAACTCCTCCCAGCAGTTCATCGCCCCAGCCAAGAACAGACCCTCGCGAGGCTGTCCTCCCTTGTATTGTTCATCATCATCAGCCCAAGAGGCAATCCTCACACCACACACTGGAGTAGGGTATTACACCACAACGGTGGCCCAAACCAGTATAAACCCTATGTCACTTGTGTTGTTCTTTTCATAGCTTTGATCCTAGCGTGCGGAGGGGTGCAGGTAGGTAGGAGGCGAAATCTCCGCGCGCACCCCAGTGTTCGAACCTCAAGGGTCTGCCGGAACCCGAAATCCGACATTTGGCGCGCCAGGTAGGGGGGCGCCGGAATTCGTCTTCCACCGCTCCGCTCTCCTCCGACCATCACGCTCATGTCTGACGCACGTCGGGCCCGTGCGGAGCGTCGGGCCGCCCTCGCTTCCCGCGTCGCCCAGACAGCCCCTGTCGGCGGGCGTCCTCACCGTTCCCCGTCACCTACCATCAACGCCGCCACCGGCCCGGCGGGGGACGAGCAGCAAGCATCGTCTCACCATCCATCCGTGCGCCAAGACGGCCGCACCGCGACTCCCTCACTCACCCCGGCTGGATCTTCATCCCGCGCGCTTCGCGCGCCCATGGAGGCTCGGGCTGCACTCATTGCGGCAAACGAGCTCCTGCGCTACCGTCCCATCGACGACGTCTACGAAGAATGGCTCGACCGCGTCGCCGAACTCGTCCGCGCCGCAGGGGGGTCCTCCGCGCCGTCCGCTCCGCTGCACCGCACCCCGCCCCGCGCGGGCGACGACGCTCCGGCGGTGCCCCGGCCGCCTCCTCCTCAAGAAGACGTCATGGCTCCAAGACGCGTGGCCCCTGGGCGAAACCCGCTCCATCAGGTGCCAGCGCGGCAAGAGCAGAGCTGCCAAGAAGTCCCTTGCCCGCCAGAAGCTGCCCGGGCACTCCCTACTCCAGCACGTCGCGACCATCCTCCTGCTCTGGCGCGCAGGGACATCCAGGACCAGGCTCTCCATCACCCAAGGCCTCCCGTGGCCACAACAGGCTGTCGCGCCTACACCACCAAGCTGTGCAGCGTCGCGTGGCCAGGCAAGTTCAAGCCGGACCTGCCTCCTCGCTACGACGGCACGACCGACCCTACGGAGTTCCTCCAGCTCTACGAGCTGGGCATCGAAGCTGCCAATGGAGACGAGAAGGTCATGGCGAACTGGTTTCCCATGGTGCTCAAGGACGGGGCCCGCACCTGGCTCCTGAACCTGGCTCCAGGCACAATCTCCTCTTGGGAAGAGATGCGCACCCGCTTCATCGCCAACTTCCAAGGTACTCGCGACCGGCCACCCGCCGTGAGCGACATGCACCGCATCAAGCAACAACCTCAAGATTCCCAAGATTCCCAAGGTGACTGAAGAGGCCATCATCTCAGCCTTCTCCGACGGCGTGCGTGACGTCAAGATGAAGGAGGAGCTGGCGATGCACGAAGACCTATGCACTTCTTTGGAGCTGTTCAACTTGGAGAACAAGTGCGCCAGGGCTGAGGAAGGGCGTCTCTCCCTCCTTGAGCTGCCTGCCGCAGACCCAGAAGAGAAGAAGCTCAAGGCCAAGGAAGTGAAGCGCAAGGGGGCTGCCTTGCTCGCGGCAGAACCAGACACCAAGCGAGGCAGAGATCAGCCCGAACCTCCCAAGGGCAGCCGGTACTGCATGTACCACGACCTCCACACCCACAACACCAGTGAATGCCAAGAACTCCGAGCCGTGCGTGAAGGAAGGATCGGCCGTCGCCCTGACCTTGGTGACCGGGGATATGGCCGAGGAGGAGGAAGGAACGCAGGGCGCTAGGAAGACCATGGCCCGCGCCAGGGGTGGCGCGACCAACCTCGTGAGGATCGCTGGCAAGACCCACCTCGCGAGGGAGGCTGGAGGGATCAGCCTCGCGAGGATTTCCCGCAAGGCAACGCCGGCCTCCCACCGCTGCCGCCGCAGCCAAGGAGAACGAGGACCGCCACCAGAACGAGGAGGCTGGGAGCTTCCAGGAGCCGCGCGCGATCGCCTGCATCCTGGGCGGAGCTCAGGCCCCAGCCTCTCAGCGCATCTTCAAGCAGTTCGCCCGCGAAGTGAATGCAGCCCTCCCCAGGCTCGAAGCCATGCGCCCTCTCAGGTGGTCGGCGTGTGCCATCACCTTCAGCTTAGCAGATCAACTCAAGTGTGCGGCTATAGCCGGAGTCCTCCTGATGCTTTGTTCCCCAATCATCAGCAACGTGGTGGTCACCAAGACCCTCATCGATGGCGGGGCAGGGCTCAACGTCCTGTCCGTAGAGACGTTCAACAACCTCCAAGTGCCCTACAGCCAGCTTCAGCCAACCAAGCCCTTCTCCGGTATCACCGACGGCTCCACGGTGCCGATCGGACAGGTCCGCCTCCCCGTCACCTTTGGGGCACGCGACAACTACCGCACCGAGCTCATCGACTTCGACGTCGCTCACATCCGCCTGCCGTACAACGCCATCCTCGGGTACCCAGCGCTGGCCAAGTTCATGGCCGTGACTCACCACGGATACAACGTCCTCAAGATGCCAGGAAGCGGCGGAGTCATCACAGTGCCCTGTGAAGAGAAGGACGCAGTGTGTTCCCTAGAGCGAGCCTTTCAGGCCGATCACTGGAGGACCCAAATCGCGGAAGCAGGAGGCTTCCCGAGGCCGCCCCCAAGAAGAAGAAGACATCGTCTGGCCTGGCCCCTCAGGAGGTAGGCCCCTCTGGGCCCGTGCCTGCCCAGGGGGAACCTCCTTCCATCGCATAGGAAAGCGCGCTCGGCGCCCTCCTCAGGCAGGGCTCAGGGGCTCTCCCCTGGAGGGCCACCGACCTAGCAAGGGTCACGAGGGAGGTGCTGGGGCACCACATGGAGGCGTGTTTCGGAGCACGTTTCCCTCAGGAAGGAGCAAGGTAAGGAGATCCAGACCCACATGAGTTCGTCAGCAAGGCCATTCAGGAGCTACAGGAGTCCAGAGTCATGAGAGGCGCCCGCCGCCTACCAGTAGTGGCTCCCTATCTAGGCGAGGATGGCGGGCTGCGCGTCTGCGTCGACGTACTAGGGCTCAACCAAGTCGCCTCCCTGGAGCGCCTCTGGCCCTCGCGAGTGGGGCGCTGCGGAGGTCCACCCCACAGCTACGTTCGCATGCCTTACGGCTTGCCGAGCGCGGCTAGCGCGTACCAGCGCCTCATGAGGGGCATCACGGAGGCGCAAGAGGCCAGGTGCTCCGCAGCCCTGGCGGAGATGAAGATGGCCCGCGAGGAACCGCCAGCGCCTCCAGAGCCTCCCGAGGCCCCTGGGCCTGGGGGCTCATGAGGATCGGCTCCCGCAGCCCACCGAACCGGCTACACCAACACCCCTTCGTCTTCAACGTCATCAGGTGACATCTTTCAAGTTTCACTTCCGGCTGGGAGCGCCCCCAGGGCTGCGTTATTCCCAGGTCGCGTGGGTCCGTCCCTGCGGCGTGTATCCCTTTTATTTCACGTCGTTAGCTTACCTTGTTGGGGGCGCCCCTCGGGCTGCATGATCCCCAAGCCACTCGGGCCAGGCTCAGCGGCATGTACCCCATTTGCGCTCATTTCCGGTTATGCGTTAGAACTGCCATGCTTGATTATTTGATGCCGGTCTGCGGCGCCTCCTCTTCTCCATGTTGACCACTTGCACGTTAAAGGGGGGGTACCTGAGCATCGCGACTCAGGGCTCTTACTGGCTCTCCAGCCCTGACCCTCTAGCCTTGACCACGACATCGCGACCTGGCATACCAGCGATGGCTGAGACCAGCTCGAGAGCCGGGACCCTAGGACGTAGAGTGCAGGCATCTAACCGAACTTGCAGGGACACAACACAAGATAAGGCCCAGTGCCAGGTGCAACCCGCCTAGAGGTAGGGCCCCGTGAGTCCCGCGCTGTCTCACGGGTGCCCAGATACACCTCGCCAGGCCCTACCGTGCCAGCCACGAGTCAGGGCAGGGCTGTACACGCCCCGGGGGCTCCTCCCGGAGGGGCCCCCCTCCCACGCACTAGTGGAAGCACCATGCTCCGTGCTGGCTGACGACACTGCCAAGGAGTGGCTATGCCCGTACTCATACGGAAGCGCTATGCTCCGCGCTGGTGATAAACAACTGAGGGTGGCCTCCGGGCCGCATCAACCTCAGGGAGCCCAGTGCTCAGTGTCTAGCCTCATCGCAACGCCTCCCCTCGGGAGTGCCGCGCGAGGGGGCTGGGCACGGGGGCTGCGCCAGGGCCACCCCCAGACGCACGCCACCCAGCCAGGTCCCCACGGGCCTGGTTCGTCGCGCGCTTCTCCCCGAGCGGAGCCAAGGTATGAAGGCTATTTGAGCGTCAAGGGGGACTCTTGAGAATCGCGACTCAGGAGCCTAACTGGTCACGTAGCCCCTCACTCCTTTGGTCCTGTCCTGGTTTCCGGTCGGGGCTATTGCTGGGTGAGGTGCGCGCGTGGCCGGGCTCTGCAGACGTAGAACAGTGGATCCACCCACATCACACCTCCCTACTTGCTGTTCGTGCGCCAAGGGGGACTCCTGAGCATCGCAACTCAGGAGCCTAACTTGTCATGTAGCCCCTCACTCCTTGGTCCCGTCCTGGTTTCCGGTCGGGGCTATTGCTGGGTGAGGTACGCGCGGGGCCGGGCTCTGCCGGCGTAGAACGTAAGCAAGTAGGAAGGAAAAGCACAAATTTAAAAGGAATTCGAAAGCAAATATTACAGTCCACACTGTTATCCCAATATCAGGCGCAAGTTTAAACGCCTCCCCGAGGCATGATACATGTGTCGGAATCAAAAGCAGGACAGGAGCCATGATGGAGTCACTTGGCGGTGGGGGAGCAGCGCGGCGTGGGTTCGCCTCACGGAGCAGCGGGGTCGACAACGCCCTGCTCTGGCTTGGTGCCAAAGGCCCAAAACTTCCCCAGCAGAGACTCTGCGCGACCCTTCACGGCCTCGGCAGCAGCCGCTACACGCTTGCCGCTCGCGGGCTCCAGCAGGCTATCAAGGTGGAACCTGGGATCGCGAAGATGGATGTGGGTGAGAACCCGCGTTAGTGCTGCAGAAGACAGAACACGCGCCTCGGCCTCGGCCGTGGGGCCGAGGCCAAGGGCGACATCTTCAAGAGTGTGGACCAAGAAGGGAAGCGGCTTGGCGGGGCCGTCCTCGGCGCCGGCCAGCGGGCTCTCCAGGCCGCTGCCGTAAAGCGTCCTCAGCGAGGAGCGAGCCTTCGCCTCCAACTCCGTGAAGGCCGCGCAGTCTTCGGCGAGGACTAGGGCCTTGCCGTCCAGCTCGGCCTTCCTCGCCCCCAATTCCTGCTCCAGCGCGCCTAGGTAGTCGTGGCGTTTCTTGAGCTTTGCCTCCCGGCCCTCGACGGCCGCCTCGCGAGCCTTCACGCCTTCTTCCTGCTCTTGGCGAAGGCGAACCTCTTTCGTGAGCTGATCCCACAGGCCCTGCAGCTCGTCCTCCAGCACCTTGCAGCGACCACAGACGTCGACCACCTCTCCGAGGGCTGCATCGTGAGCAGCCTTCGCCTCAAGGACGGCCTGCTTCTCCTTGTCGCATGCCGTCGAGGCCTGGACCAGCGCCGCCCGAATCGAAGTGTCGGAGCGAACCCATCCAGAAACCAGCTCCAAGCGCCCGGCCACCAGGCGAGGGTCGGCGCCGAGAAGATCCTGCCACAGCCGGTCCAGCTTAGCAACAGCGCGGTCTAGAACGGCGAAAGGAGTCGGGGAGATAGCAGCCGGTGGAGTAGGAGGAGAAGGCGGCAGCACGGCCGCAGCATCCTGAGGCGGAGTCTGCCGCGCCCCGACAACTGTAGCAGCGGCGGCAGACGGGAGCACCTCGGGAGCCACTCGGGCCGTGGGGGCTGAGCTCACCCCAGCCGGCTCAGTCAGGCCCCGCGAGGATGACCGAGTGGGAGAAGCTTGTGCATCGCGGTCACCTTCCTTCAGGGGTGCTATCACGAACGAAACCTCAGGAGCCCCCTTTGACTTCTTTGCTGCGGGCGCCAACCTATCCAAAGATGCGGATGTCAAGCCTCAGAAGCAAAGCAAGAGATAAAGACAAGAATCGAATGTTTACGGGTCGTCGCCAGTGAGCTCAAGCGGCCTCCGTCCAAATTTGAAGCCTGAAAGCCGGCTGGAAGGGTCAACCTCGGGAAGCTTGGAGGCGGAAGGTGCGTCTGCGGTTCGCCCTGGGGCCGGGGGAGACCCGCGGGAGATCAGCCCGGTCCTGTCCTTCTTCGGGATCGGGGGCGAGCTCCCGCCGTCCTGCTCGTCGTCGTCTTCGTCGTCATCCTCGTCGTCATCGTTCAGAGAGAGGCAGAGAACGCGGGACCTGCGCCGGGGGAGGGGAGCCCTCGACTCTCCGTCAGTCGCCTCGGAGTCAGGCCCTTTTCTGCGCTCCCCTCCTTCCTCTTCGCTGGAGTCGCCGGAGGGCACGTCCACCGATCCCTCGGGAGCCTCCAGGGGCACGGGCCCTTCCCCGTTGAAGACGGGCATGGACTTCACTACCCGCTCCCAGTCGTCGCGGAGGAGCAAGGGCGTAGGAGCGCCCTCTAACCTCGCCACATTGCCCCCGACCAGAGATTGGAGAACCGCAGCCAAGTCTCCGTCGGCCCAGGCCGCGGGGCTCGGACGGGGCCTCCACATTGGAAGCGAGTACTGCCGAAGTGGAGCCAGCTGGTGCTCCAGGAACTCCCTCAGCAACGACGCGCCGGTCAGCTTCGCCGCCGCCATGTCGGCCGGCTTCAGATCCGCGTCCATCTTCTCCAACACCATGTTCGCGCGGGGATCCGTGAGCTCCGCTCGACCCCAGTTGCTGGAGCTCGTGGGCTGCTCGATGGGCAAGATCAGCCGAGGGTGGATGCGCTTGGCATCCACCAAGAACCACTTGCTCCTGAAGCCCTCAATCCTCTTCCCAGAGTTCGAGATGGCAATGGCGCCACCGTATGCGACGAAGCTCGCGCACGCAGAAGCAGGACCCCGAGAGGTCCGGAGGGAGAAGTAGTGGCGCAGCAAGGCCACTATGGGCTGCACCCCAACATGGGCCTCGCAATAATAAGCAAAGATCGCGCGGAGAAGGACGGAGTTGGGATGGAGATGCAGAGCCTGCAGCTTGTAATGGCGGAGGACAGAGAAGAAGAACTCGGAGAAGGGAGGCACCAGGCCAGCAACAATGGCACTTACGAAGAGTGGATAGAAGGTGCTCCTCTGACCCTCAGGGGTGGCGGAGCCGGCCTTGAACACCTTCGCCCGTCAATGCCTCGCGTCGTCGCTATCCGGCGCAACCGGGCAAGGCCCGCCTCCGACACGTTCGGCGGGTCCAGGGCAGACGAGTACCAAGCAGCGGCCGGGGGCTGGCGAGGCGCCATGGCTTCCTGGGTCGCACGGTCAGAGCAGATCTGGAGATTTCGGAGGAAGGAAGGAGAAGCGCAGGAAAGGGGATCTGAACAGCAACCGGGGGAAGCAAGAAGAAGGGCCTAGGCGGACGCCACTCCCTTATCAACTCGCGTGGCTGCTAAGGCGCCCACGTCCAATCAACCGCCATGCGGCGCCCAAGGCCGCAGGCTGTTAGGGCCCGCGGCGCTTCGCTCTTGCCCTTTCGCCTCCCTGCATGGCCAAGTCCGGGCGCGCCTTGGGCCCGGGGGCTACTGTCGGCGTTCTGGGAACGGGGGTCCCCAGACTTGCCTGCCTGCGGCCTACGGCGTGGCTCAAAGGGGGGCCTAGCATGACCCATCTTCACCAACACAAACTCAAGACCCTCGCGAGGGGCCAAGCCTCACGGGGCGGACGACACAGAGCTTCCTCAGGCATGGCCTCGTCAGGCTGGCTCACGAGGAGGCGGAGATGTCAAGGCGGGGTACCTCGCGAGGTGCCCGTGACGCAAGCCATGACGACTCAGGGCGCCAGGCGGGTGCCAGCCTGCGCAGCGTCCTCCTTTCCTCTTTGGTGCAAAGGGGGCAAGCGCAGCCGTGGAGTACCGAGGCATCAGGCAAAGGTTGCCATTTCGGTGCAACGAGACCAAGACCAGGAGGACTACGAGACAGAGGTCACCGTGGAGCCCAAGACGGCGTCATCACCAGAGCTTTGCGCAGGCAAAGACTACTTTTGTCAGGATAGTTGATACTTGTTGTCCCCTTTCAAATTAGCCCGCCATTGTTGGCTCCCTTCCCGCTCAATATTTGGGAAGAGGACCAGGGCCTCTATAAATAGAACCAGACACCCACATGGCAAGGGTCGACCAGTTGGAAAGAGGGAGAGAGAGAGAAAGGAGGCTGAACTCCTCCCAGTAGTTCATCGCCCCAGCCAAGAACAGACCCTCGCGAGGCTGTCCTCCCTTGTATTGTTCATCATCATCAGCCCAAGAGGCAATCCTCACACCACACACTGGAGTAGGGTATTACACCACAACGGTGGCCCAAACCAGTATAAACCCTATGTCACTTGTGTTGTTCTTTTCATAGCTTTGATCCTAGCGTGCGGAGGGGTGCAGGTAGGTAGGAGGCGAAATCTCCGTGCGCACCCTAGTGTTCGAACCTCAAGGGTCTGCCGGAACCCGAAATCCGACGGAGGGGCATCATGCACGCCTCCGTATCATGGTGAGCCAATCTCGCAAGACCAGATAGCAGCAAGCAGGATGTCTTGAAAAGCTTAGGCCTCACTTCAACGATGGCCGTGTGCATGTCCCTCGAGCATGCAGCAAGCCGCAGGGCGCTCAACATATCCATACACGAACAACAGAGGTCGAGGATGTCACTAGGGAGATTGCTCCAATCGCAGCTCATATGGATGCTGTGCGGTTCACGTTCGGCCATGGTGGAGTTTGGAAGGGGGCTTGATTTCGGGGGAGAAGGATGTCGGTGCTGGAGCGGCTAGCGAGGGAATAGTGGTACTGGGGGAGGCGAGTGAGGCGACGGTACACGGGGGCACAGTGAGATGGAGACAGAGAAGGAGATGGAGATGGAGTGGTGCTATGGGAGCGGAGAGGGAGACGAGGCGAGGCGCCAATGTGTTGTACAGCGCCGGTGACAGACTGCACTGTGCACAGGGTGAGGCTGACTTTGGTAACCCGAACACGCCACCTGGACTAGTGTCAGGCGCAGGGTGTTGTCACTTCACTGTGAGGACTGGATGAATAGTATTTTGACCATCAAGTGTACCAGAGTTGTACTACTACTACTACTACTAGTAGTAGTAGTAGTAGGTACATGAGTACTCTAGTATTGTATAGCGTAAATAGGTCACCCGTGCTACCATGCATGTTCACTTCATCGTTCAGGTATCATCCATATTGCGAGTAGAACCAAATTCTCGTGCATGCCCAATCAACGCTCTGCCGCGATGCATGCAGTGGTCGTTCTGGTGCATCAAGGACGGCATGCAGATCGTTCCACACTTGAGAAGGGGAAAAATGGAAAGGTAGAACACGACAACAGAGGAAGAGAACTCTGGCTAACGAGGCTGGGAGGGGATCGAGCAGGAAGTTAATGCTCCACGCCTAAAGGTTTTGGGAAAACCTGATTTTCATAAGGTGACTTATACTCACCTAAACGGAGGGAGTATTCCTTAACCAGAGAATGTTGTGTCTCCCACTCAGGCGCTAAAAAAACTATGACACATTTTTTTATCTGTTTGCATAGGTCCGACCTATCATGAAGGATGGGCACGTACACGAACAGGTATGACTCATCAGTCTACCCGCATAGCCTTTTCGTTTAGTCTACCTAGCCGTCTAATCAACTGCCTGCATGCCACTTCTCCCATTTACTTCTCCATCGGGAACCGATTCTCCTCGGCTTCTTCACCCCCCTTCGTCTTCATTTGCATCCAAACCCCACTGCGTTCACATTGTTTTAACCTCTTTAAATAATCATCTACTACTTCAGTTAGACTAGCCATCTAATCCTAATTCTCCAAACCATAGCCCTCCGTTCCAGCGGTTCCAAATGGCGATAGAGATCGAGATGCAGGTTTTTAGCGTCCAACATGTCCTCGTCGAAGGCTCGATGCGCATAGTTGCCACCGTCACCATCCACCCAAGGGTTGTTCGGCAGTGGATAAACAATGTATCCAACTCCCTTGAAAAGGTAGAGACGAGGGTCATCGGTCTCGACGCAGAGTACACGGAGCGTGCCCCTGGGAAGATCCAACGCGCCGCCGTCCTTCAGCTGTGCCTCGAAGATGAAGTTTTGGTGTACCACATCATACACTCGCCCTCCATACCAGGTGAGCTTCATGGTTTCTTGTCTTGGGAGGACGTATACTTCTGTGGGGCAGCCATCAAAGGGGACAAACAGAAGCTAGAGTCGTACAACCTTAATTTGAATAGCATCGCTGACCTACAGACCAGAATCAAAATTCCTGTAGAATTTTGTGATAAATAGACACCATCCCTATTCGACGTAGCAAATTTTGTGCTCGGTACAAATCTTCAGAAGGGTGACGAGATGGTGGCATTAAGGTCGTCTTGATGGGAGAATTATCCCTTGACGTATGAGCGAATAAAATATGCTGCCCTCGATGCCCGTGTGAGTTTCGAGATAGCTGCAAGGTCAAAAGAGCTTGTTGCAAAGCCGTCTCCCACAGAGAATGAGAACAAGATGAAGAAGAAGAAGAATAAAAGGCTGCACCAGCAGGAGGGCATTATGGATGGATGAACAATTTCCTCTCTTGTAAAAAAATTATTCCCTCTCGGTGTATATTGATATAGATGGATTATTTCGATGGTGTGCATGTATTTGGAACAGAGTAGTAGCATGGGTCCACTTGACTATAAGGAACTATTTATCCGCATATATAGCTTTCTCTGCTACTCCTTCCAGCGATCGATATGTAGTGCATGTGTCCGTAGACATGACAGCTTGTCCATGGAAGTTCAACTATGGCGACCATCTCGTTTCATCTCGCGATTCCCACGATGCCTCTCCAACCCACGACACCACGCCCCCCGACGTGCGCCTCACCCCTCTCGGCTGCACCGCCCCTCTGCCTTTGTGTGCATGACATGTGGGCCACCTAAAATGTGGCGAGCATCAAGTTTCTACCACAGCCACCCGCGATTCCCACGACGCCGCTCGAACCCATGAAACCACACGTCCCCCGACCTGTGGCTCACCCCTCTTGGCCCCACTGCCCCTATGCCTACGGGAGCATTACATGTGGACCAGTCACCTATCGGGTCCACATGTTATTGACTCAAAGGTAGGTGTAGTAAGGCGCTGAAGCTCAGTCCCGACGACCCTGAGAGGGAAATGTAACTCCTGCGCTAGGGCTTCTGGTGGTCCCGCAGCACGAACTCGTGCCAAACTCGAGATTTGTTTCTTTACTATACATGCACGCAATGATTTAATGGACATTGTGATGGGGAGCTCTAAATTTGAATTTGAAACTTATAAAACGAAAAGATTCAAAACAAATAAACTAGTAGAGAGGGAGTATATCGTAGAATGTGTCCCGTACAAAATAAGTCCCCCGGTTTGTCACCGCGAATATGCGGTTAGAAAGGAGCACAACGTCTTCCTACTCATACGGCAACAAATCGGCCGCAGACAGCATGGTCCGCCTTTGACCACCATGTGCAAGGTTCATGTTATCTTATTCAATCTCACCGTGGTTCCATCGTACCAATTCATGCGGTGGCCCGTTGCATGGCTGAACCCAATGTTGGACAAAGGTTCTACGGGAATGGTTTCACCGTTGTAAATGTTGTGCAAATTGATGTTGGTACCCTCCCGTACATATGCAAGCCAATCTCCACTCGCACCAAGCCTAACCTGTGAAACAGTGGGCAGGGGGAGAATTAGGAAATGGAGACAGAAGTAGTCTTTAGAATGCATTTACTACGTGATCAAACTCATCTTACCTGCTCATCGGAGGAAATCCGAGTGCCCCTCAACGTCGGCATCTCAAGGGGCGTCAACTTGCAACTACGGCCACGCCACGCTGGAGAGACCCCCAAGGAAACATCCTCGTGCGTTCCATGGAACATCAAGATGCATTTGTATGAGTAGTTTATCTTGTGAGAGAAAAGGATGAACGAGGGAAGGCCTCTAGAGATAGAGATGGACACTACTACTACCAATGTGCTGGCCCGTGCGTTGCAATGGATCCAAAGTAGTAGAATAATACTTGTTCACGTGCTTGAAATATAAACACTCTAGTTTTGATATACATGTGTCAGCAGACATGACAGCTTGTCCATGGAAGTTGAACCACGACGACCATCACGTTTCTTGTTTCTACCACTAAGCCACTGAAGTTCGGTCCCATGGGCCCCGAGAAGGAAATGTAACTCCTGCGGCAGGCCTTGTGGTGCTCCCGCAGTACGAGCTAATAACTTTGCCTAAGCTTAGTTCTGGCAAAGTTAGGGTCTGTTTGATTCAAAGGATTTTCATAGGATCTTTGAAGGATTAGAATCCTTAGGAATTTTTCCTACGTTGGTCGTTTGATTCGTAGGAGTGAATCATGTAGAATATTTTCCTAAGGATTCATTTGTACTACGTTTCACAAGAATTCTATCATGCACTCCAATCTCTTGAAAGAAATCCTTTGTTTTTCATGTGACACAATCAAGCAAACTCAAATCCTATAGGGATCCAATGAACATGCCATTCCAATCCTACTTTTTTCCTATTCATGTGTTTCTGCAATCCTATGAATCAAAGAGGCCCTTAGTCATGAATTAAGTTCAACCATGGAGTCTTCTAGACTATACATGTGGCAGAATTTGGTGGATGATATCCAACGGCTAGTAGTGCTCGGATTTACCATCTTTGTACCATCGGATTGGCTTCATCCAACGACCAACTTTCAAAGTTTTTCACACACTATATAGGGGGTATAGATATAGATGTGCCGGTCCGTTGCAATGGATCCAAAGTATATATATCTATTTAGTGGAGTGCACTCTAAACACATTATCTATTTATTTTTCTCTAATGTTCCGTAGCCATGCAACCAAGCCACATAAGCTTCATGGGTGCCCCCCACATCATATTATTCATACTACGTTGATTGAAAAAAGATCAATCACCCAAAACAAGATCTTCCCGTTTTTTGTTCCTGCGATGTTGTGCCGTGCACGTACCTACTAGTGGTATAGTGGTAGTACTAGTAATATAGTATTAGGAGTACAAACTTGGTACTAGTAGGAGTAGTACTAGTACGGAATGCTCCTACTCTATCAATGAGCCCCGTCTGACACCAAATTTCTTGGCTTCCGTGCTATAGCTAGATCTTCCCCTCATTTCTGTTTTCCAACCCAGCGGCGGGCGGGGTGTCGGTTTGCTCAATGGCGGTCCCACATGAAAGTGAAAATGCTAGGCAACACGCCTTCCCTAAGCTATGTGTCGTGGCGGATGGGCCGTGTTGTACTCCCGATTCCCGGGCGTGTGCGGGTGCGACGTGAACGCGGCAAGCCTTTTCCTTTTACCAGCAATGTGCCCATGCGTTGCGATGGATCCAAAGTAGTAGAATAGTAGTATTTGTTCACAAACTTGAAAGAAATCACTATTGTTTTTATATACTCCTAATATATTACTCCCTCCATACCTAAATATTTGTCTTTTTTGAGATTTTAAATGGACTATCACGTACGGATCATATAGACATATTCTAGTGTTTCTAGCAAGATGCCTGCGCGTTGCACGAAGTTGATGGAAAAGGTAAGCACAACTTATAAATTGACGGATGGAGTACTAGTTACAGTGATGCATATAATTAAGCAAAGGGATCGCACATGTCGGTATTGACTGGAACGAGAATGCAACAGCACAATAAGAATTAAGGCCACGATGATGCGATCGTAGTGGTGGTTACAGAAGGCAAGAAGAAAGATGGATCCACAAACGTACGACCTCCTCCTCCTCAACTTAGTGCGCTGGGCCACCGACCGGCGGCTAAGGAGCGGCGGCTTTTGTGGCGAGGTCGAGGTTCTTCTCAGCAAAGGCATCCAAGGCTTCCAGCCGGTTGAGGAAGGCCAATGTCGTAGCGTCCTCACTGGCCTTGTAGATACCTATGTACACGATTTCCTTGTACATGTGGATGTGTAGGTCGACGAATTCTTGCAGGGCAAGGCGCCTCACGGCGAGCGCGACCTCCAGGTGGACATTCTTCGTGGCGTCGGCGGGCAGTCGCAGGGCCACCAGTGCTTGAAAGAGGTTCCGGCCATGGAGGCCGATTAGGGTGGTAGGCAATGAGGAGCCCGGGCGCGCGGGCTTGAGGAGTACAGCAATGTCGTCCGCGAGCTTCTTGAGGACGGTGAACTTGTTGCTGGTGGCAACGATCATCTGGTCCAACTGAGAGTCGTAGTTGGCGTCGAAGGCGGCCATCCACCAGCCGGTCTCCAACACCGTCTGGAGAAGATCCTCGGCGCCATGCCGCAGGCCGGCGTCGTGGACCATCTGACGCAGCCGCTGGCCGCTCACGAGCATTGCCGCCATGGGTCTGGAGTGAGCTCTTTTGCGCTTAGTGTAGGTGCTTAGGCAAATGCTTAGGTGCATACGATGTGGTAGATGCATTGGAATGGAGGGGCGCGTTTATATGAGGGCAATGAGGGCAAACTGTGTTCCATTCACATCGTGCAGCCTCTTTTCCCGGACCTCCTCCGTTACTTCCCTCATGCATTAATTGAAGGAGGATGCATTGGCCGTTCAACATATCGGGAACTGCTACTCCCTCCCTCGTCTACATTAAAGCCATATCGGGAACTGCGCCGCCCGCTGTCAAATCGAATACTCCCTCTGTCTAGGTGAGTATTAAGTCATCTTACGAAAACCAAATAGTAAACACATAGGCGTGGTGCATTAACTCTCATGTTGTTTCTTATTTTTTGACATAAATAGAGGAATCAACCAAGAAGAGATGTGGGGCTTGTATGCTTTTAATGACTTTAGACTATCAAACATGACATGCAGTGGTCAGTTCGTTGCACAAGAACAAATACAACCCACGTCAGCACACACGCATCTTATATAGCATCACATCCAATGGCTACAAAAGATGAATGAGACCAAATTATATATCATCTAAATCAGTTCTAGCAAAACTGTATTAATAATACTTAGTACTCCTGCGCCATGTATCATATATTAGTATCATGTAGTACTTTATTTATTTATGAGGTATCCAGATGGCACTGCACCTTCAAGAAAAGAGGGTAACATCAAAATTATGGACTACTTTTTGGAGTATGTTGGTAAGGTCCGGTCATAGTCACTTGTTGAAATCTCTAAAAAGACAAATACTCCCTCCGTCCGGAAATACTTGTCATCAAAATGGATAAAAGGAAATGTATCTAGACGTATTTTAGTTTTAGATACATCTCTTTTTATCCATTTTGATGACAAGTATTTTCGGACGGAGGGAGTAGAAAACAGAGTTGGTGATGATGGTGTGTGTGCCATCCTACAATATAGGCCGTGGGATTTATATCTAACAGATAGGAAAGAAACTATGGCAATTTTGCAAAAATATACCCACACGTCTCTCCACGTTCGCAAATAAGGCCTTCCCTCGTTCAACCTTTTCTCTCACAAGATAAACTACTCATACAAATGCATCTTGATGTTCCGTGCAACGCACGGGCAGCTAGCTTATTTCTTTTAAAATAGTTGCTGCGATAATTGGGTTGAAGTGATATATTTTATGTCTGCCCCGAATGATTTCAGATTCACTAGTAGTAACAAAGAAAAGGTTGCCTTGTTAATTAACAGAAAACAGGGTGAAAACTATCACATGAGGGCGGTGTCGGTGTCAAAACCGGCGGATCTCGGTTAGGGGGTCCCGAACTGTGCGTCTAGGCCGGATGGTAAGAGGAGGCAGGGAACACGATGTTTTACCCAAGTTCGGGCCCTCTCGATGGAGGTAAAACCCTACGTCCTGCTTGATTAATATTGATGATATGGGTAGTACAAGAGTAGATCTACCACGAGATCAAGGAGGCTAAACCCTAGAAGCTAGCCTATGGTATGATTGTTGTATATGAGTTGTATTCTATCGACTAGCCTGGCCCTGGTTTATATAATGCACCAGAGGCCTAGGTTAACAAGAGTCCTAGCCGAATACGCCGGTGGGGAGAAGTCCTTGTCTTGATCGCCAAGTCTTGTGGAATCTTCCTTGTATGCGGCAGTTGTCCGAACTGGCCCATGAGTATACGGCCATGGGGGCCTCGGCCCAATCTAATAGATCGGGAGACGACGTGGTGAGTACCCCCTAGTCCAGGACACCGTCAGTAGCCCCCTGAACCGGTCTTCAAGGTAGGGACGCTCATCGATTCTTCCGAACTGTTCTTCATCTTCGGTCGTCGGTCTTGAAAACTGGTTCAACAAATCTTCTCATCTTCGATCTTGAGGATCGCCGAAATGCATTCGACGAGTTTATACGTCGGGTATCCG
Organism: Triticum aestivum; assembly: GCF_018294505.1. Classification (NCBI taxonomy): domain Eukaryota; kingdom Viridiplantae; phylum Streptophyta; class Magnoliopsida; order Poales; family Poaceae; genus Triticum; species Triticum aestivum. The sequence continues at coordinate 132,388,067 of NC_057794.1, forward strand.
AGGAGCCCCTTTAAGTTTCTGGCCTTTATCAATGCCTTATTATTTTTATGCCACACCTCGGGTTTGAAGTTGCTCCCGGGAGGCAGTGTCCTCTTGCGTCCGAGCTCTAACGTCGAACTGTATTCGAGGTATCTTTTGCAGCCGAGCACCAATGCCGGACCGCTTCCCAGCTCTAACGCCGGAATGTATCCGAGCTCCAACGCCGGACTATGTATCCGAGCTCCAACGCCAGACTATATCTGAGGTGTCATATCACCTTGGTTCAAAAAAGTTGAAGGAGTTTAGCCGAGCTTAATGCCGGAAATGCCCTCTACGGAGCCAGCCACTAGCGCCCAATCTTTATGCCGGACTGCTTCTGAGGTGGTGCACCACCCCGAATGTGGGCCGATTTTGTGAATATTTTTTGTTGGTGCAATTTATTCTCTACCGAGATATATAGCCAGTAGCCCTCAAGGTGTGTATCGGTCTAAAACCCAAGATGCACCTGAAGGATGACGTAAGACCGCTGATCCTAGTAGCCGCTAAGACTCAGGTTGATTTCCAAAATCGGCCTGAGGATCAAGTCCAAGCTCGGTAGAATACTTCGGGACACTAAAAGCGGCGTGCTCAGTCCTCGAGACTCAGGTTGGGTGCGGCCGACCAACGTGAGGATCAAAATCTCCTCGGAAACTATATTGCACATAAAATTTTCTGCATTGGACAAGCAATGCAGTAGCCCCCGAGACACTGGTCGGGTGGCAACACCAGATCAGGGGATCGATGTGCCCCTTTAATATTTGTAAATAATAAGCCCGAAGCCCAGTAGCCCCCGAGCCTTAATGCGGGCACGGGTGGCCGAATTAAGGATCAATATCCATAGTAAAATCACAAATTATGTGTAATGACTCTATGTATCCAAGTACTTTACGTCATTAATGCTCGGATCCGCATTGTACAAAACTTTGTTGACCGACCATCGGCTTCCACCTCCTCGGCCAGTAGCCGAGGAGTGTTTGTCCTACTTTATAAAGCCTTTATGAGGGCAAAGATTTACAACAAACAAGGCAATCTGGCCATACGGTTTTATAAACAAAGGTACGCAGAGAGTTATATTACTGTTTAACAGAAGAAATGTCTTCCAAAGAAAATAGTCCCGCTATCGGTTCCTTTCTTTGGGTTGTCATGCTAAGCATGATCATTAAACCTCAGCTCTAATGTAAGAGCAAAATATTGAGGATTTAGTTTGGGAGGCCAGTTAATAGCCCCCGGTAGTGTTCGGCGACAGTCGGGGTCAAGCCGTAAACACTTCGGCCAATGTTATGAACGGCCCATCATTTAACATAGTCATCGGATCGCTGACCAGTTTACGCTTATTGTGAAAGTCAGTTTTCGGCTTTCTCCACTGAGGTGCTTAACCATGTGAGCTGGAAGCACAATCGCAGTGGTTCTCCCTTTGCACGCCTAGCCGAACAAAACGGAACGTAGGAAGCAAGTGCAGGAGCCGGGCAACCCAACTATTGACCGAAGACACAATTCGAAACCGATGCATATATAGCAATATCTGAGAATGTTTTTGCCGAATCCCTAAAGGTGTCCGGCGTTGCACTGCGAGACTAATGCTGGAAAAGCACAAATAGTTTAAAAGTGCCAAAAAGCTTGGAAAACCAAGAAACGTCAGTAAAAACATGACGTCCGAACAATATCAAGTGTTCGGTGCCAATCCGAAAGTTGGTCTTAGAAAAAAGAAGTGCTTCTGTCGTGCTTTAACATGATACATCCTATCTCAAGACTTCGAGCGGGTCAGCCTACGGCTTCAACCTCCTATCCCGAGGGCGGAGTACTTCTCATCAGGCCAGTTTAGCAAACTAAACTCTAGCGGCTTTGAGAGAGAAATTAGGCTCCCCGGCTAGTGACCGCACACTCGTGTCGAAAAAAGGAGTGATAAATAATAATAAAACTTTGCAACGACTAAGAAGAAGAACACTTATTATAAAACGGCTCAAATAAACTTAAGAGCCCCCAAGTGACTTGGGTAGAAGAATGATTGCATGTACCGAAGTACTTATATCATATCTATGTTCAACCGAACTTTAAACGCGTCTTAACCGACCGTCAGCTTCTCCCTCTTCGGTCAAGGACCGAAAAGTGTTATGTACTCCATCGGTCGAGAATATCGACGGTGTTTCCAATAACCAGGCAATCAGGCCATAAGGCTGTAACAGACAAAGCGCGCTCAGGGAACTTATGCTATATTACCGTGAAGTGTAAGAAGCATCTTCGAAGAAAATAGTACCCCCACCGATACCTTTCTTCGGTGCTCATTGTTATTATGAGACTTGTGCAATAGATTTTTTGTACTCATGAGTTCCGTTGTGTGCCGACCATCATTGAAAACTATAAGAGCGCTAGCTTTCGGCTTCACCCAGTCTGAGGTCCGGCTCGGTTGACCCGATCGTGACAATCGCAGAGGTGCTCCCTTTACTCCCTAGCCGAACAATCGGGAACGTAGGGGTAAACACAGGAGCGAGGCAACCCAGCTTGCAAATCGCTTAAGTCAATATGGTGCATATTGTGGCGTAATACACGAACAAGGAACGAAGCCGTACAAGTATAATCATATGCAACAGGAAAAGCTTCATAAAGGAAGCCCCCAAGTAAACGGGGTATTTGAATTTATGCGTCACAAACAAAGTTTGGACAAGGAAATTTTTTACAAGCAACTTTTTTCCAAAAAAGTATAATGCTTGGTCGAACCGAGCACAAGTTAGAAATTAAAGCTTTGAGCATGAAAGCGACTTAGCTGGTTAATGTGTTCGGTATTGATGACGCGGTCCGAGCTTGATGCGGGGCAAGGTTCCATCCCCCAAGCTGGTCCCGAGGTGGCGGAGCGGAGAGCTCGACACGCCGAAGTGGTGACATAGCACGGTCAATGCAGACCGGCAGAGTGACGCCGAAGTCCCCGGATCATTTTCCTGTGCACAAAAAATAGTGCAAACCGGAGATAATAGTAATAATGATAATTAAAAAAATGTTGCATAATAAATAATTTATGCAAAGTGAGGAATAGAAGAAATATGGCCTGGCGCCGAAGTCAATGTCGATGCAGGGCGTCGGCGTGATGTAGTAAAGGCGTGGCAAAGCCTGAATTCACAGGTCGGTCCGAGCTCCGGATGCGGCGTTCGCCGGACTATGTACGGAAACTGATCGAACCACCACGCGACCGTCGTTAATGCGGTCACCATTTGATAGACCTGTGTACATATCATGGACAAACCAGAGTAATAATTCCTTGGGAAAAATGAACCCAAACAAGCAAAAAATACTGGGATTAATAGCACCTGGTTTATTTGTTGTAGCAATCCGAAGGAAGGTGATTCCCAAAATTGGGACTCGCTCCGCACACCCATTGCCTGATGGGCGATAAAACGACGGCATGGCAATGCTGGTAAAGGTTGACTCGCCGAGGCAAAGCCCTCGGCCCAGCTAACGTGACGGAGCTGGTCGGCTAGTGACGCCGAAGCGTCCGGAGTAGGTTGATGAAGAGATGGCGAAGCCCCCGGTCCAGCCGAGATGTCGAAGCCTCGACGTCAGCCGATGAGTCGAAGTAGGTCGGCGTGATGGACACCAGCTTGAAGAAGCAATAGTGCGGCCCTGTCGATGCAGGTCGTGACGTGGTCGATGCCGGCTTGATGAAGCGACCGTGCGGCGATGCCGGTATGCCCGCTCCGTGTAATCCGTGGGGCGGCGATGTTGATGATGATTTATCCTTCGCGATGCCGGACTCTTGTTCGGCTTGCCGAGATGATGATCCGAAGAAGTTGAGCTCGGCTAAAGTGACGACGTGTCTAGCGCAGGTCGGCAGCCGTGGAGTAATATTGCCGGACTGGTTTGACACCAGCATGATGTTGAAGATCATGTTCAAAAGATCTTAAAGTTAGTGGGATGTGTTCGGGAACAAAACACAATACCCCATACAAAACTTCCTTCAAAAGGGATGTCCGAAATCCCGTTCATAAAAAAGATGAACTCGGGTCGGATTCGTTTTCGCGCAGAAAACAGATCCGAAAAGTGATGCACTAATCGGAAGGTTCCCGGAGTTTGGACGGTCGGATCGAGCTGAAATTTTGAGAGGTGGTAGATATAGGAATTCCGCAGCCGATCAACGGTTGGATCTTCCAAAGGACGTCCGAGCTAGAAGCTGGACACCACGCCCTAAACTCATCCAAATTCCCATCCAGATTTGACAGGGCTCCGGTATATCGTGGATTGCCAGAGATTCCTCCATCGGAACTCGACGAAATTTTCCAGGGTTGTTATAGACTCAATTCCGCACAATTCCACCAAAGCGATCGTCAAAGCGATACTCGAGGAGGTGGTGGCGGCAGATACGAGTTCGCTGTCCAAAAAAACAGCACGGTCGCTTGAGGGCAATGTTGACGTTGAGCCCCCGAGCTCCATAGATGATTCCTCCGTGATCTTGATAGAGATCGGAGTTGATGTTTGATGAAGGCCCTCGTCCGAACATGGTGATCCGAACACGGGGCGCAATTCTTGGTCGAACCAAGGTGACCAGTCGAACTGGTGACGAAGACGCCGAAGTCGCAGTTGATCTGCAGGCGAGCCATCGATCCTTTTGTCGATCACACAGCGGAACTCTCAATGAAAGCACCAATGTCGGTGTCAAAACCGGCGGATCTCGGGTAGGGGGTCCCGAACTGTGCGTCTAGGCCGGATGGTAACAGGAGGCAAGGGAACACGATGTTTTACCCAGGTTCGGGCCCTCTTGATGGAGGTAAAACCCTACGTCCTGCTTGATTAATATTGATGATATGGGTAGTACAAGAGTAGATCTACCACGAGATCAAGGAGGCTAAACCCTAGAAGCTAGCCTATGGTATGATTGTTGTATATGAGTTGTATCTATCGACTAGCCTGGCCCTGGTTTATATAATGCACCAGAGGCCTAGGTTAACAAGAGTCCTAGCCGAATACGCCGGTGGGGAGAAGTCCTACTTGATCGCCAAGTCTTTGTGGAATCTTCCTTGTATGCGGCAGCTGTCCGAACTGGCCCATGAGTATACGGCCATGGGGGGCATCGGCCCAATCTAATAGATTGGGAGACGACTTGGTGAGTATCCCCTAGTCCAGGACACCGTCAGCCGGTAAAAACAAGGCACAGTGGGTTCAGCGTCATCGTCACTAGCTGTGCGCGCGCGAGAAGTCTACATATCGAGGGGGGCTACCAAGCGAGGCACCGAGACACAATGTTTGAGAGAGAAACCAATTGACAGATTATGATTAGATCGAGTTGTCACCCTTCTGCTGTCATTGTTGGGGGGGGGAGGGAGAGAAAGACATATCGAGAGTGTGCGCGATAGGCACAGAGGCACAACTAGCGAGTGTGTGTGTGTGTGTGTGTGTGTTTGAAAGAGGAGTAGATAGATTATTATCAAGATCGATGTGCCACCCTACTCCTTCGGTGTCGGGTAGTGTGTGTGTGTGTGTGTGTGTGTGTGTGTGTGTTTGAGAGAGAAGTCAGTCGATAGATTAGTATCAAGATCGAGGTGTCACCCTACTCCTTCGGTGTTGGGAAGTGTGGGTGTGTGTGGGGGGGGGGAAGTGACACTCACATATCTCTACTCTTATAAAAAATAGAGTTGGTGATGATGGTGTTCCTGCCATCCTGCAATATAGGCCATCCAATTTATATCCGACGGACAGGAAGGAAACTATGGCAATTTTGCAAAAAGATACCCACACCCCTCTCCGCATTTGCAAATAAGGCATTCCCTCGTTCATCCTTTTCTCCCACAAGATAAACTTCTCGTACAAATGTATCTTGATGTTCCGTGCAACGCATGGGCATCTTGCTAGTAGGGAGAAGGAGTTTGTGTGACACATATCTAGCTATATTAAGGGATAGGTAGATAGCATATGTGTGAGAGAAATTAGTGGCTGTGGGTGGGCGTGTTAGACATAGAGAGCGTGTGTGTTTCTGTGTGAGAGACTTGTAGGACGGGCTAGAAAGACGAATTTAACCCTGACGGAGGGAGAGAAATACACGAAGTGCGCGTGTGTGATTCCGATGCCCACAGGGAAATGAGATATGTATGCGTGTGAGAGACATTGCACAATTCATTCACGTATCACTATCTAGCGATCGTGGACGTGCATCGCTTGAACATAAGTCAATATCTACTTCGTATCATGGCCAAAGATACAATATCGATTCAACACTATAAAGATTGGACACTCACATATCACATTTTTTTTCTATTTAGATAAGCCTTTTTAGTTGTGCATGCCAAAGTTACAGTGATGTTTCTTCAAACAACCAATGTAGCTATCATGAACATGCACCATTGTTACTCTTGCATTCAAATTCATTAGTCTTGGATGATTTAAGTTTCTATTTTAAAGTAATATATGTAATATTCATATATGAATTCAACGGGTACACAATTTATGAAATGGAGGCTATGTAATCATATGAGGTAACACTTTTAAGTAGATAACTACAATATCCATTTCTTTTTGTGCGCCTCTACACTAACACGTCAATGCATTATGTTTAAAGTAAATAATCAATGACACTAAATTATCTATTTACACGAGAAATACATAGGCTGAGCGTTTGATCCCTTTTTTGTGAACGCGCCACTATACCCGTACGATTGGCCGTGCCCGTGTGAACGTCCAAGTTATCGGCGCATCATCCCGAGTTATTGTCTATTTTCTGGGGTGGACTTCACACCAGTTATTAACTGCTGACGCATGCCCATGTACATAGTCTAGCATGACCTTCCCGCTAGCACGGTCCAGAATTAGTTGAAACTGGGTACGAATGATCCCGCAGGCGGCAAAATCTCCCGCCTCCTTCTAAAATTTCTGCCACCTTAGTCTTTAGCATGCGAAATCCCCCTTTTGTCCTTGGTGCACGGAGACCAACAGTTACAATACCGCCCTCATCTACATGATAGGTCGGGGCTGCTTTGGTAACTTCCGGTTCCCCCACTACACGACACCCCCATTTCCTCTCCCCTCCCGCAAAAACGACTAACTCCACAGCACCAGAGCAACTTACATCATGACGTCCGTACTTCATCGCCCTTTCTCCCCTCTCCTCTCGAAACCCTAGACTGCTCATCCACCAGCGTACCATAGCTCATTCACTGCTAGCGGCGTCCACCTCGCCGGATCTGCTTCTGCGGCCGCATCTACCCCTCCCACCTCCCCTAGAAACAAGTAGACTGCTCATCCACCACTATACCACAGCCCATTCAGTGCCGGCCTTGTCCACGGCACCGGATCTGCTTCGCTGGTACTCTCGTCAACCGCCGCGCATCTGCAACGGCTCATTCATACTCCCCACTAGAGACGCTTCGTCCACACCCCCTGGAGCCGCCCCACCGACGCCCCCATCGACGCCCTCTGATCCTCTTCGCTGACACCTTCCTCAACCCTACCGGAGCCGCTTCGCCGACACCTTCCTCAACCCTACCGGAGTAGCTTCGCCTATACCATTCTCAACCCTACCGGGGCCGCTTTGCCAACTCACAAGTCCATGGCCTCAGATCCGCTTCCTCGCACCCTCATCCAACCTACCGGAGCAGCTTCTGACGCCCCATCCACGGCCGCAGATCCGCATCATCGACACCACCCTTAACCCAACCACCGGAGCATCTTCTGACGCCCCTTCCACGGCCGCAGATCCGCATCGTCGACACCATCCTTAATCCAACCACCGGAGAGCTTCACCTACGCCCTCATCCACGGCCATAGATCCGCTTCGCCCACACCGTAGTCCACCCTACCGCAGCCGCTCCACAAACACCCTACTTGACGGTTCTACATCTCCTTACCGGACCCCGACAGCCAGCGCAGCGTCATCACCCTCGACGTTTCTAACCTAATTCCCACAGTCTGGAGAGATGCCAAGCACCCGCCATGGCCTAGGTACTTGTCACCTTTAAACCCGTCCAGCACCACCTGCCCGATGTACTTCAAATATACTAATCGGTCACTATTACCTGTTATGCAGCTGGCAAAAACTACAAGGACGATGTTTCTTCTGGATCTAACAGCTTGGCCAACCAAGATCCTGGATTGAGGCATTGCTATGATCTTGTAAGCGCGTCTCTCTCTCTCTTGTATTGTTCTGTGCCTGCCAGCGTGCTTTGCTAGGATTTTCGACCAGTAATCCCTTTGTGCAGACAATGATTTCTACTACTGGCTGCTAAATTAGATATGTAGATGTCATACATGATACTACCTCGTACCTCCATTCCTAAATATAAGTCTTTCTAGAGATTCCACTATAGGCTACATACGGAGCAAAATGAGTGAATCTACACTCAAAAATGCATCTATATACATCTGTATGTGGTCCATACTGGAATCTCTACAAAGACATATATTTAGGAACAGGGGCGGTACATTACACAAAATCGTAGGTGGCATGTAAGAATTCCAGTGCACTACATTAGGCTCCCTTAGAGTGCCTGCTAGTCTAGCATACAGAGTCATGGCTAGTTTATGGTATGCACACAATCGTTAATTGGTGGTTTAAATATCCGCAAGGGATATGCAATGTAGTATCATGTAGAGATGTCTGAAATTAGCCGTGTCAACTTGCAGATAGGGTTACACAATGAAAAAGTACAAGATGTAGTGCACCAGTGGCGACGGCTCGCTGGAGGAACCCTAGTGCTGCAGGCAGGGGATAGAGGTAGAGGGAAAGGGGATAGGAGATGCAAGCGGGTAGGGCAATGAATGCTTGCGTGTTTGTTTTTACTTAAGGGTCAGGTGTGACACAGGCGTCAGCAGTTGCATTTTGAGTGTAATATAGGCAGACAACAGAGTCATTTCACTATTCCCCTTCCCTTCAATTTTTAGTGAGGTTCTACCTGAAACACCCCCCTCCAAAGATAAATTAGTTAAGCCCAAGCCCATAACTCAAAAATGACTTCTTTACATCTTTTATGCCTTATTTTGACAATATGCCCTGAAAAGGCGGAATCGAACTGGCCCTTAACCTGCAATTCAATTGTGCGTGCAATGATGAATTACTCCTGCCTGCTATCTGTACATTTAGGCATCATCATACATGGCATAACCTAATACATGTGCATTCCATTGTAGAATCCGGAATATGCAATGTTTATGTTAGTTCATACGTTGCACATGATGTTTAAATGCCCCTTAAATCTGGTCAGTCAAGTGATGGTATTTAAGCCTCCTTCTTTGCTTCTTTTCTTGATATGTAAGATTTGCTCACACATCTGTTCAATTGCTTGTTTGCATCAGCCAGCCATACTAGGACTATTTGCTTTGATTACTTGCTGTTCTTGACCTAACACTCTAATAGAGCTTGTCAATGATTTAAACACTAAGGGCTGCTCTAGTGGGGCCTTGTCTAACTCATAGGTGACATAAAGGTTTGGTTGTACACTACAGTAGGCAAGTATGTTAGGAGAGTATGCATATTTATCTTCTAAGGAGACGAGTAACTAGTTGACATAATTATGTGGTGTTGTTTTGTTATAATCTCATCCTTTTGTGTTCACAGACTGGAAAGTATGCATATTTATCTTCCAAGGAGACGAGTAACTAGTTTGTGTCACCTTGCAGAGGGGGTGCAATGAAGATAAGATTGAGGATTTCCAAGTACAAGATGTTAGGAAGGAGCCTTGCAAGAGAAGTAGGAGCTGCGCTGAGCCTCTTCAACCTGCTAAGGTAAGTCACTGTATGCAACTCAACAGTTCAATTCCTTATTGGTTTCAGGCATAATTAATTTTCTCTTTTCAATTGCTTTATTTGTCCTCAGTTAATGAGATGCCCAAATAATCATGCTTGATGTTCGGTACTTGTATCACTATTAGTTGACATAATTAAAGGCCTTACCATTTAATTACTCTGCCAAAGTGTGCTCGAAGCTTTGAAGTCTATTAACCAACTATTATTGCATGAGGCTCACAATCTAGTTTATACTACGCTAATGATTGCATAGTTTTGCCTACTGTAGTATGTTTGTATGAAAGCCTCTGCTGTTCATTATGCTCCCTAAGACTTTAATTGAGGCACAGAATGGCCAACTGCTTGCTTACTTATACGCAACATGTTGTCTAAATTTGTAACGTGTATGTGTTTTCGATTGGGCCCCAACATCATGCTCCTCTGGTGAGCTAAGAGGGATTTCTGTATGCAGGCTGCACGGACTATCTTTTTTATAATTTTTAAAATATCACCTGCTTATGCTTCATGACGTGTAACATTTTTTTTGAAAGTGACGTGTAACATTATTGTTAGTCCTGTTTTGCCATGTAGTACAAAATAGTGTCTTGTTCGCTTCACTGTTGTAACTATATTTTTGCCCTAGTCATGTGTACTTACAAAAACATTTCAGGATGAAGTGACATCAACACAAAGATCTGCGAGCAGTGCGGCATGGCCGTTACCGAATGATTATGGATTGGAATTGGAATGTGCTGATGTTCTCGAGCATCAACTAGAGGTGGCAAGACAACGTGTACATGATTGTCAACGTATAATCAACAAGTTGAGACTGGACATGCAGGTATTAGATGCAGGAGTCAAAAAAATGAAACAAGACACTGAGGTAACCATGAAGGAATTGGAGATTTTGCAGACTAAAATTTGTGCTATGTGAATCCGGCCAATCCTATTTTCTGAAGAGATTATAGTTCAAATGGAGTCAAGTTGATGTGCGTCCATGATGTATGAGCTGTATTTGCCCAGTGTATGTAATTTGCTGTTTGTGTATGCTTTATGATCACATGTGTCGAACCATAATGCCTAGTGGGTATAATCGGCTGTAATTTCTTTATTGTATAGTGTAGGATTATTCTACCTTTCTATGCCTTGATCTCTTTGTTGTAAAAGTGTAGGCTTTTTAGAGGTGATAGTATTGAGTAGGATAATTCTTCAAATATGCTATATCGTTCAAACGGGGGCCAATTCGCCCGACCATGGCCCTTCACGGGCCCCCGGATCCATGGGCCTTCTTCGTCTTGTAGGATCCATGGGCCTTCTACGTCTCGTAGGATCCATGGGCCTTCTATGTCTCGTAGGATCCATGGGCCTTGTACGTCTCGTAGGATCCATGGGCCGCCGGCTCATTTATGGGTCTTGTACGGTGTAACACCCTCGATGCGACTATATCTCCCACATGTCGAGGCACGACTTAGAGGCATAATCGCATTGAAGGCATATGTCGCAAGTTAGGCAATCTTCACAACATCCCATGTAATATGATAATAAAAGGGAAGATAACATAGTTGGCTTACACTCGCCACGTCAATCAAGTACATAAATAACATTACATCATCCAAACACTCATGGCCCGACTATGGCGCCAAAATAAAAGATAACCCAACATGCGACACGGTCCCGATCACCCCCAACTGGGCACCACTACTGATCATCAGGAAAGGAAACATAGTAACGTTGGGAGTCTTCGTCGAACTCCCACTTGAGCTCAAACGCGTCTCCTGGAGCGGAAACATCAGGCCCTGCATCTGGTGTAATAGTAATCTATGAGCCACAGGGACTCAACAATCTCGCGCCCTCGCGATCAAGACTATTTAAGCTTATAGGTAAGGCAAGGTAAATATGTGGAGCTGCAGCAAGCGACTAGCAAAATATGGTGGCTATCCTGTTCGCAAATGAGAGCGAGAAGAGGAGGCAAAGCGCAAGTGATAAACTAGAGAGCAACCTGCGCAAACATTACTCCAACACCGTGTCCACTTCCCGGACTCCGCCGAGAAGAGGCCATCACGGTAACACACTCAGTTGATTCATTTTAGTTAAGTTAAGGTTCAAGTTATCTACAACCGGACATTAACAAATTCCCATCTGCCCATAACCGCAGGCACGGCTTTCGAAAGTTCAAATCCCTGCAGGGGAGTCCCAACTTAGCCCATGACAAGCTCTCACGGTCAACGAAGGAATAGACCTCCTCCCAAGACGTTCCGATCAGACTCGGTATCTCGGTTCTTCAAGACACTTCGACAGGTTAAAACAAGACCAGCAACACCGCCCGAATGTGCCGACAAATCCCGATAGGAGCTGCACATATCTCGTTCTCAGGGCACACTCAGATAGGTCAAGCTACGAGTAAAACCAACCCTTGAGTTTCCCCGAGGTGGCCCTGCAGGCTGCCTGGTTTGGACCAACACTTAGAGGAGCACTGGCTGGGGGGGGTTAAAATAAAGATGACCCTCGGGCTCCGGAAACCCAAGGGAAAAAAAGAGGCTAGGTGGCAAATGGTAAAACCAAGGTTGGGCATTGCTGGAAAATCTTTAATCAAGGCGAACTATCAAGGGGTTCCCATTATAACCCAACCGCGTAAGGAACGCAAAATCCGGGAACATAACACCGATATGACGGAAACTAGGGCGGCAAGAGTGGAACAAAACACTAGGCGAGAGGCCGAGCCTTCCACCCTTTACCAAGTATATAGATGCATTAATATAACAAGATAATATAATGATATCCCAACAAGTAAATAAATGTTCCAACAAGGAACGGTCTCCAATCTTCACCTGCAACTAGCAACGCTATAAGAGGGGCTGAGCAAAGCGGTAACATAGCCAATCAGTGGTTTGCTAGGACATGGTGGGTTAGAGGTTTTGACATGGCAATTTTGGAGGCTTGAAAGCAAGTGGTAGGCATCATAGCATTGGCATAGAAAAAGAGCGAGCAATCTAGCATAGCAAAGATAGTAGTGATTTCGAGAGTATGATCATCTTGCCTGCACAGTTGTCAGAGTTGACTGGATCCTCGAAAGTAAACTCAACGGGCTCCTTGTTAGCGAACTCGTCTCCCGGCTCTACCCAAACAAGACAAACAAGCAACAATGACACAATCAACCACGTGCAAGGATCAAACAATACGATGCAAAGATGGTATGCTATGCGGGATGCGATGCGGGATGCATATGCAAGATTTGACAAGGGATGCATGAACCTGGCCTCAACTTGGGAATCCAAGTGTGCCTCTGGAAAGATGAGATGAAATCGCTTGAAAACGATATAAAGAACACCGGAATCGGAGTTACGGTTTGGAAATGGCAAGCAATTCAAATATGGCACCGGTCTGCGATTTACAGCAAGTAGCCATCTAAATGCAATGAGATGAACATGCTAAAGCACCCAAAAATGACAACAAAATACATGGCAGGGATGCATTAAAGATGCTTAACAAAAGTCTAGCACTGAGCTACGGCCAATTCATCCATTAACATGTTCAAACATGCATGGCAAAAATGCATATGGCAAACAGATCTCAGACTTAGTGAAATTAACACTTGTCTGGAATTTCAGATCAGGTAGCACTCTTCGGAGCAACAAAACTACAAGCTACAGGACCTGAACATGGCAAAGAAGAGCATGGCATGGAGCTACTCAAAGAGCTTAACAAAAGTCCCTTAGTGACCTTGAGCCAAAAGGGATCAGAAAATACAATTGCAAGCATGTGAACATAGCAAAAAGATAATCAGTTTTCAGACATAGTGAAAACTGGAGCATGCTGAAACATAACTCAAGTAGGCATGTTTACGAGCTCGATGCACTCACCACAGGGCAAGTCATGACAATCTAAGCATACACCCATCAAGAATACACAAAATGCAATCTATACATGGCAAGAACAATATCATAGCATGCACAGACCAACTACAACATCATCGGCAAAATTGCAAACAAGTTGACAATCTGTCCAGATTTACAAAGTAGCAATAGGAGAGCTCGATTGACTCAAGCTAGGGTGCTCCATAATTGCAAACAAAGAAATGGATGGATAGAGCACTACAATATTAATAAAACATCCTTACTGACCATCCTCAAAAGAGGCACGGATCACTAGAAAACAACATGAACATATGGCAATATGAGATAAACAGCTCAAGGACTTAGTGGAAATGCTAAGTCCCTGAAATCAGAATTACCAAGTGCCTCACTTTGCAAGCTTGTGCTAGTCACCACACCCATCACAAAAATACATGGGTTGCACCTCTGGAAAGATGGCAAAACCCTTAACAAAACATATGTAGAGCTCAGGGGCATAACATGCACACAATAATCCTGGCAAAAATGACAAATATCTAAATGGAGTAGCAGATCTGACAATTATCTCAAGTAGCCCTCTTCTACAGCATTTTGGGCATCAAGATGAACTCAAATTAAAATGATGCAATGGAATGAAATGATGTACTCTCTGAGATGAACATTTTGATATGCTATATGCATGAATCAGAGCTACGGATGCAAAGTTACGAGGCTATGAACATGAGCAAAAAAATTTAGGGACGTAGGAAAAAAACGGGGTCAACCCTAATATTTTCAGATCTGGATCAGGGGCACGCGGATCGAGGTTCGACGGAGCTCTCGCCGGAGCTCTTGATCTTGCCGGAGATCGGAAGCAGAGGGCGGCCGGAGGGAGCTCAAGCTCGCCGGCGTTGGCGAGCCCGGGCGGCGCGGGGCAGCGCGAGGAGGCGGCGGCCGGCGATGCGTCGGGCGGCGGGGCGGCGCTGCGGAGCTTCGGGCGGAGATGGCACGGCGACGCCCGGAAGGCGCCGACGAGGGAGACGATGGCGGCGGGGAGAAGGCGCGGGCGGCGCTGGTAGGTGGGCTTCGGGGGCCGGTTGCGGGCCTGGCGGGCCCGCGCGGCGGCGGCGAAGTGGGCGTCCACCCGGGACAGGTGTCGCGAGGAGATTGGCCGGGGGTAGCGGGGCGGACACGTCCGACCGTCCGGATTTCGTCCGGCGGCGGCGGGTGGAGTTTTTCTAGGGTTTCGTCCGTGATTCGAATGGGGGGGTCTATATATAGGCATAGAGGGAGCTAGGAGAGTCCAAATGAGGTGCGGTTTTCGGCCACGCGATCGTGATCGAACGCTCTAGATGATGGAGCAGGTTTAGGTGGGTTTTGGGCCAAATTGGAGGGGTGTTGGGCTGCAACACACACGAGGCCTTTCCGTCCCTCGGTTAACCGTTGGAGTATCAAACGAAGTCAAAATGATACGAAACTTCACAGGTGGTCTACCGGTAGTAAACCAAGGCCGCTTGGCAAGTCTCGGTCCAATCCGGAAATGTTTAATCCACACACACGAAAGAAAGGTAGAAATGACCACCGGAGGAGAACGAAGCGCCGGAATGCAAAACGGACAACGGGGAAAATGCTTGAATGCATGAGATGAACATGTATGCAAATGTAATGCACATGATGACATGATATGAGATGCATGACAATGATAACAACACATGGAGACAAAGACCTGAACCCGAGAAAATAAAATAACTTAACACCAGAAATGGCAAGAGTTGGAGTACAAATTGGGAAAGTTACATCCGAGGTGTTACAACACTCCACCACTACGAAAGGATCTCGTCCCGAGATCTAGGACTGAAAGAACGCCGGGTACTCAGAACGGAGGTGATACTCGCGTTCCCAGGTAGCTTCACGGTCAGAATGGTGTGACCACTTGACTTTGAGAAATTTGATTGACTTATTGCGAGTCTTGCGTTCAGTCTCTTCAAGAATAGCAACTGGGTGCTCACGATAAGAGAGATCTTCTTGGAGCTCAATGTCCTCGAAGTTGACGGTGCAGTCAGGAGTCTTGAAGCACTTTCGGAGCTGAGAGACATGGAACACGTCATGAACATTTGCAAAGTTTGAAGGAAGCTCGAGTTGATAGGCGAGGTCGCCTCTCTTGCTGACAATCTTGAAAGGTCCCACGTATCTGGGGGCAAGCTTCCCTTTGATACCGAAGCGACGAGTACCTTTCATAGAAGAGACGCGGAGGTAAACATGATCTCCGATCTCGAAAGCCAAATCACGGTGCTTACTATCATAGTAGCTCTTCTGGCGGGATTGGGCTGCTTTGAGGTTATCACGAATGACTTTGCACATTTCCTCTGCCTCTGTGATTAAGTCATTACCCAAAAGCTGACGTTCACCGATTTCAGACCAGTTGAGAGGGGTACGGCACTTCCTGTCATACAGAATTTCAAATGGAGCCTTTCCCGAACTTACTTGAAAACTGTTGTTGTAGGAGAATTCAGCATAAGGAAGACAATCCTCCCACTTCATGGCGAAGGAGATCACACAAGCCCTGAGCATATCTTCAAGAATCTGATTGACACGCTTGACTTGACCGCTAGTTTGAGGATGGAAAGCTGTGCTGAAGCGGATGTTGGTGCCCATGGCGTTCTGAAAAGAATCCCAAAACTTGGATGTAAAGATGCTGCCATGGTCTGAAGAGATCACTTGTGGAATACCGTGCAGAGAGACAATCCGAGAGGTATAGAGTTCCGCCAATTGAGCTGCAGTGATCGACTCTTTGATAGGCAGAAAGTGAGCCACTTTAGTGAGTTTGTCGATGACAACGAATATAGCATCATTGCCACGCTTGGACTTTGGAAACCCAGTCACGAAGTCCATTTCAATGTGGTCAAACTTCCATTCTGGAATGGTAAGAGGTTGGAGGAGACCTGCTGGCCTTTGGTGTTCTGCCTTCACTCTTCTGCAGACATCACATTCATTCATGAATTGGGCAATCTCGTGCTTCATTCGAGTCCACCAATAAGCCTGCTTGAGGTCCTGATACATCTTCGTGCTCCCAGGGTGGATGGAGAGGAGAGAATTGTGAGCCTCGTTCAAGATCACTTTACGGAGGTCACCTTTGGGTACAACAATACGATCCTCGAAGAAGAGAGTATCTTTGTCATCAAGGCGGTAGCACTTGTACTTGGGTTGACTCTTGGCAATCCAAATCTTCACCTTTTTCACCATAGCATCAAGAAGCTGGGCTTGGCGAATCTGGTCTTCCAAGGTAGGAGAGATTTGAAGGTTGGCGAGGAAACCTTGAGGAACAACTTGCAGATTAAGTTTGCGGAAAGCTTCACAAAGCTCGGGTTGATAAGGCTTGAGAATCAAAATGTTGCAATAAGCTTTCCTGCTCAATGTGTCAGCAATCACATTGGCCTTACCTGGAGTATACTCGATACTCAGATTATACTCTTGAATCATTTCGACCCATCGAGTTTGCCTGAGGTTGAGATTAGGCTGAGTGAAGATGTACTTGAGACTCTTGTGATCAGTGAAAATGTCCACTTTTCTTCCCAATAAGAGATGTCTCCAAGTCAAAAGAGCATGCACAACTGCCGCCAACTCGAGATCATGAGTGGGGTAGTTCTTCTCATTAGGCTTCAACTGGCGAGAGGTATAAGCAACAACTTTCTTCTCTTGCATCAATACTGCGCCAAGACCTTGGAGAGAGGCATCACAAAAGACCTCGTACAGTTTGGATTCATCAGGCGGAGTCAGAACTGGAGCAGTGATCAATTTCTCTTTCAAAGTGTTGAAAGCAATGTCACACTCCGGAGACCAAACGTACTTGACGTGCTTCTGGAGAAGATTTGAGAGAGGCTTCGCGATCTTAGAAAAGTTTTCAACGAATCTTCGGCAGTAGCTTGCGAGACTGAGGAAGCTACGGAGTTGCTTCACGTTCTGAGGAGGTTCCCAATTCACAATTGCAGACACCTTCTCAGGATTCACGGCAATGCCCTTGGCAGAGATGATATGACCAAGATAAAGAACCTCGTCGAGCCAAAATTCACACTTGGAGAACTTGGCGTAGAACTTGTGTTCCCTCAACTTATCGAGTACCAAGCGCAAGTGCTTGGCATGATCTTCCTTGTTCTTCGAGAAAACCAGAATGTCGTCGAGATAGACCAAAACGAAGTCATTGGTGTAGGCATTGAAGATGAAGTTCATCATGCGAGAGAACGTCGGAGGAGCGTTGACGAGGCCAAAAGACATGACAGTGTATTCATATGAACCATAGCTTGTCCTGAAAGCCGTCTTGGGAATATCTTGCTCACGAATTCGAATCTGATGATAACCCATATGGAGATCAAGCTTGGAGAATACTTGGGCACCTTTGAGTTGTTCGAACAGCTCATTGATGTTGGGAAGTGGGTATTTGTTCTTGATGGTCTTCTTGTTCAATGGACGGTAATCAACACAAAGCCGGTCCGTTCCATCCTTATTCTTCACAAAAAGAACACCACAACCCCACGGAGAAGAACTAGACCGGATGAGACCCATTTTGTCTTGAATATCGAGTTGCTTCTTCAGCTCCTTCAACTCTTTAGGTCCGAGCTTGTAAGGACGCTTGCACACAGGTTCTGTGCCAGGCTCAAGATCAATAACGAATTCAACTGGCCGGTGCGGAGGCATTCCTGGGAGCTCTTCTGGAAAGACGTCTTGATATTCGCAAACGACTGGAATTTGCGAGATAGCATCCAGTTCACCCTTCTCATTGAGAGAAAACAGACGGATGGTATCATCATGAGCGGCAAAGACAACTACATCCTCAGACGAATGAGTCAATTGAATCTGCCTGGCTACATAATCAAGCTGAGCCTTGTGCTTAGAAAGCCAATCCATCCCGAGAATAAGATGGAAAGATGAGATGAAATCGCTTGAAAACGATATAAAGAACACCGGAATCAGAGTTACGGTTTGGAAATGGCAAGCAATTCAAATATGGCACCGGTCTGCGATTTACAGCAAGTAGCCATCTAAATGCAATGAGATGAACATGCTACAGCACCCAAAAATGACAACAAAATACATGGCAGGGATGCATTCAAGATGCTTAACAAAAGTCTAGCACTGAGCTACGGCCAATTCATCCATTAACAGGTTCAAACAAGCATGGCAAAAATGCATATGGCAAACAGATCTCGGACTTAGTGAAATTAACACTTATCTGGAATTTCAGATCAGATAGCACTCTTCGGAGCAACAAAACTACATGCTATAGGACCTGAACATGGTAAATAAGAGCATGGCATGGAGCTACTTAAAGAGCTTAACAAAAGTCCCTTAGTGACCTTGAGCCAAAAGGGATCAGAAAATACAATTGCAAGCATGTGAACATAGCAAAAACATAATCACTTTTCAGACTTGGTGAAAACTGTAGCATGCTGAAACATAACTCAAGTAGACATGTTTACGAGCTCGATGCACTCACCACAGGGCAAGTCACGACAATCTAAGCATACATCCATCAAGAATACACAAAATGCCAGCTATGCATGGCAAGAACAATATCATAGCATGCACGGACCAACTACAACATCATCGACAAAATTGCAAACAAGTTGACAATCTGCCCAGATTTACAAAGTAGCAAAAGTAGAGCTCGATTGACTCAAGCTAGGGTGCTCCATAATTGCAAACAAATACATGGATGTATAGAGCACTACAATATTAATAAAACATCCTTACTGACCATCCTCAAAAGAGGCACGTATCACTAGGAAACAACATGAACATATGGCAATATGAGATAAACAGCTCAAGGACTTAGTGGAAATGCTAAGTCCCTGAAATCAGAATTACCAAGTGCCTCAATTTGCAAGCTTGTGCTAGTCACCACACCCATCACAAAAATACATGGGTTGCACCTCTGGAAAGATGGCAAAACCCTTAACAAAACATATGTAGAGCTCAGGGGCATAACATGCACACAATAATCATGGCAAAAATGACAAATATCTAAATGGAGTAGCAGATCTGACAATTATCTCAAGTAGCCCTCTTCTAACAGCATTTCGGGCATAAAGATGAACTCAAATAAAAATGATGCAATGGAATGAAATGATGTACTCTCTGAGATGAACATTTTGATATGCTATATGCATGAATCGAAGCTACGGATGCAAAGTTACGAGGCTATGAACATGAGCAAAAAAAATTAGGGACTTAGGGAAAAAACGGGGTCAACCCTAATATTTTCAGATCTGGATCGGGGGCACGCGGATCGAGGTTTGACAGAGCTCTCGCCGGAGCTCCTGATCTTGCCGGAGATCGGAAGCAGAGGGCGGCCGGAGGGAGCTCGAGCTCGCCGGCGTTGGCGAGGACGGGCGGCGCGGGGCAGCGCGACGGAGGCGGCGGCCGGCGACGCGTCGGGCGGCGGGGCGGCGCTGCGGAGTTTCGGGCGGAGATGGCACGGCGACGGCTGGAAGGCGCTGGCGACGGAGATGATGGCGGCGGGGAGAAGGCGCGGGCGGCGCTGGTAGGTGGGCTTCGGGGGCCGGTTGCGGGCCTCGCGGGCCCGTGCGGTGGCGGCAAAGTGGGGCGTCCGCCCAGGACAGGTGTCACGAGAAGATTGGCCGGGGGTAGCGGGGCGGACACGTCCGGCCGTCCGGATTTCGTCCGGCGGCGGCGGGTGGAGTTTTTCTAGGGTTTCGTCCGTGATTCGAATGGGGGGTCTATATATAGGCATAAAGGGAGCTAGGAGAGTCCAAATGAGGTGCGGTTTTCGGCCACGCAATCGTGATCGAACGCTCTAGATGATGGAGCAGGTATAGGTGGGTTTTGGGCCAAATTGGAGGGGTCTTGGGCTGCAACACACACGAGGCCTTTCCGGTCCCTCGGTTAACCGTTGGAGTATCAAACGAAGTCCAAATGATACGAAACTTCACAGGCGGTCTACCGGTAGTAAACCAAGGCCGCTTGGCAAGTCTCGGTCCAATCCGGAAATTTTTAATCCCCACACACGAAAGAAAGGTAGAAATGACCACCGGAGGAGAACGAAGCGCCGGAATGCAAAACGGACAACGGGGAAAATGCTCGAATGCATGAGATGAACACGTATGCAAATGTAATGCACATGATGACATGATATGAGATGCATGACAACGATAACAACACACGGAGACAAAGACCCGAACCCGAGAAAATAAAATAACTTAACGTCGTAAACGGCAAGAGTTGGAGTACAAATTGGTGAAGCTACATCCGGGGTGTTACATACGGGCCTCTAATGGGCCGTAGATGGGCCTTTAATGGAAATCGTACGTTTTATGGGCTGACCATAATGGGCCGTTAATAGGTCGTATTTGGTGATGCTATGAAAATGGCCCAACAGACTAACGGTCCACCAACGGGCCGACTGTAATGATGGGCTGAATTTGGCCCTCAAACAGAAAATGACAGTAACGGGGCGTAAGTAATCGAATGCTGCAAATGAGCCCAAGAATAAATGGGCCCTCAGAAGGCCGAAAGTTAACTTGGGCTGGAAACGGCCCAACGGAATAATGAGCCGTTAATGGGTATAAAGTGATACACTGTTCATTACGGGCCAGTTTCACCACGGGCCGTTAATGGGTGTAAAGTAATACACTGTTCATTACGGGCCAGTTTCAGCACGGGCCGCTAATGGGCCAAGAGTTACAAAGGGCCTCATATGGGCCGAAAGACGTCATGGGCTATACATGGGCCAGAAGTGAAAACGGGCTGGAATCATATTGGACGGCCCAGATGACGCTACTGGGCCTAATTTGGATAGGGCGTAACGGGCTTTGGGTTAGCGGGCTGTAAATGGGCTATATGTGAACATGCCGTTAACAGGCTTTCCGTGGGCTGGCCCGCCAGCTTTTGACCACGTCAAATGGGCCGGCCTTTTCACAGGAATGGGCCACTGTTGGGCTGTGCCACGTGTCAACGTATCATAGGCGCCTTCTGTCCAGTGAGTGGATGACATCTGTCCCAACGATGAGCCGACACGTGTTTCCTCTAGCCAATGATGATTTTACACGTGGAAAATCCCCATTGGTCGGGGCTGTTAACGGGTTATCGAATCCAAAACCTGACTCGATAGCTTAACTGTGTTCCGTTACAGTGGATGCCACGTGTCGGTCACCCTTGACGACAGCACTTCTGTGACACGAGATTTATTGTCATGCAAGTGGACACTTCCGTGATGATAATTTTGGTAATGTCATGGAACACTTCTACGACAGCACAGGTATGACTATATTGATTCTGTCATAAATTTGTCATGGATGTACATGCATGACAAAAAAAGCGACCTACTGTGACAAACACGTATCATCACAGAACTGTATTTTTTTGTAATGTAGTGTATATGATATGCTGCTTTGTTCCCTATATTTGCACTGGTGGTGAACTTTGAGCAGTGGATGTAATATGTGTAATAGCCGTGATAGCCTAGCGTTAGTTGTTTGCTTATTTATTTCCTCATTGTCTTGTTTATTTGTTTGCTTGTAGTCATTGTAGTTCTTTTTCCGCGGTTAGCTAGTGGCTGCAATAACCTATTTTTTAAAACTAGGCCACAATAACCATGGGCTAATATTTACTGTAGTGACATTGGGCCTCCTACTGGCCGTAGAAACAGTGGGCCTTCTACGGGCCGTAGAAACATTGGGCCTTCTACGGGCCGTAGAAACAATGGGCCTTTTGCGGGCCGTATCATCAATGGGCCTTATACGGGCCGTATGATCAATTGGCCAAACATGGGCCAAACAGACCAC
This sequence comes from Triticum aestivum, assembly GCF_018294505.1. Classification (NCBI taxonomy): domain Eukaryota; kingdom Viridiplantae; phylum Streptophyta; class Magnoliopsida; order Poales; family Poaceae; genus Triticum; species Triticum aestivum. Next base: position 132,410,409 of record NC_057794.1, read on the forward strand.
ATTATGGCCGTAAACGGGCTAGAGTTGGAATCGTCTGTTCATGGGCCGACCATAAAGGGCCATCGTTAATAGGCCGTATTTGATGACGCTGTGAAAATGGCCCAACGTATTAATGGACCACAAACGGGCCGACTGTAACCACGGGCTGAATTTGGCCCACAAGCAGAAAATGGCAGTAACGGGCCATAAGTAAACGAATGCTGGAAATGAGCCCAAGAATAAATGGGCTCTGAGAAGGCCGAAAGATAACATGGGCTGGAAACAGCCCAACAGAATAACGGGTCATTAATGGGTATAAACTGATACACTGTTCATTACGGTCCAGTTTCACCACGGGCCGTTAATGGGTGTAAAGTGATACACTGTTCATTACGGGCCAGTTTCACCACAGGTCGTTAATAGGCCAAGAGTTACATAGGGCCTCATATGTGTAAGTGCGTTATATCGACTAAAGGGGGGTGAATAGGCGATTTTTATGAAATTCTTCACTCAGGAATTTGCCGGTGAGGAAATTCCTTAGCGAAGAACTACTAGCAGCGGAATAAGTACTCAAAAGTAAACACAACTGAATACAAGCATAGTCATCATGATGAAATGAAGGCAGGCACATAGTACATGAAGCATAATCACAGGATAACACAGGATGAAGACAAACAGACTGAAGAAATTGAACTGAGGAAATTGAGAAAGTCTTCAGTCAAAGTCTTCAAACACAGATATGAACAAACATACAACACAGTTATGAGGAAATGAAAGAGTTGAGGAAATAGAACTAGTAAGCTCGGTGAAGACAATGATTTGGTAGAGCAGTTCCAACTGCTGTCTCAGTTGTACGTCTTGTTGGAGCGGCTGAGTATTTAAACTCAAGGACACACAGTCCCGGACACCTAGTCAAGGACACTTAGTCCAAGACACCTAGTCCTCACCGTATTCTCCTTGAACTAAGGTCACACAGACCTCGTCCAATCACTCGTGGTAAGTCTTCAGGCGACTTCCAAACCTTCACAAACTTGGTCACCCGGCGATCCACAATTCCTCTTGGATGCTCTAGACCATGACGCCTAACCGTCTGGAAGAAGCACAGTCTTCAAAGGTAACAAGCGTCGGATCCACTCAGGATCAATCTCTTCAGTGATGCTCAATCACTTGGGGTTTGTAGGTGTTTGGGTTTTGGATTTTTGGTTTTTCCTCACTTGATGATTTTTGCTCAAAGTCCTCGGAGGATGGGTTGCTCTCAAATGACAAGTGTCGGTTTCTCTCGGAGCAGCCAACCAGCTAGTGGTTGTAGGGGGCGGCTATTTATAGCCTAGGGAACAACTCGACATGATAAGACATAAATGCCCTTCAATGATATGACTGTTAGGTGGATAGATATTTTGGAACAGCTGGTGCATAGCACAGCAACGGTCAGAATTTTGAGTAGCAAAATCCTCAGGGCTATCATGTTCCTCACTGTGTGGGCAATCCGCACTGGCGAATTCCTAACTCCTCAGTCAGGACAAATTCCTCAGAGACCAGAAGAACTTCGTCTCTGTCACTGAAGAAATTGACTGAACTGTATGAGATTTCCAATGGCTTCACTCGAAGGGATTGGTAGGTGTAGGATTTTGAGTTGAGCATCACATGGAAATTTCTCCTTAGTATTTCCTCGACCCCCTTTAACAGTACGGTGTTTCCTATGACTCAAGAAAGAGAAAAACAAAACTATGAAAACGAAAGTCTTCCAGCTTCATATTCCTCGCATGAATATCAAGTCTTCATGGACACACCAATTTCTTCACTTTCAAAGTCTTCATGAAAGTCTTCAGAAATGCCAAAATCTTTAGTCGAAGATATTCATTTTTAGGGGTCGACTTTTCCTGTAAATATCAAACTCCTCATAGACTTATAGACCTGTGTACACTCACACACGCATTAGTCCCTTAACCTATAAGTCCTCAATACACCAAAATCACTAAGGGGCACTAGATGCACTTACAATCTCCCCCTTTTTGGTGATTGATGACAATATAGGTTAAGTTTTCAACGGGGATAAACATATGAAGTGTAACTACTGATATTGGGGAATTTGATTCCAAGATATAGAAGAACTCCCCCTGAAGATGTGCATAGTGAGGAATTTGCTTTTGAAGAAATGCACACTTGAAGAGTTGAATCATGGAGTTCTCTCCCTATATCTTGTAATTCATACACGCATTCAACATATAATATGAAGAATTTGAAATGCATGATGAAATATGGTGCCTGATGAAATTCAGCATGCGTGCAATAATATCAACGAGGAATAAGCATGCAGAATAGTGCATCAAGAGTATCAGAGCACAATGCATCAAAAGTATCAGAGCACCATCGGGTTTAAGATTACAACTCGATCCAATAAAGTTTCAAAAGAATGAGAGTTGTAACTTAGCAGATAAAAAACGTTCTATATGGGAGTTAAAATAGACCCGCTTGAAGACTAACTCAAATTTCTCCCCCTTTGTCATCGAATGACCAAAAGGATCGAAACTGAGGACTAACGCCCCTGAAGATAATCAAGTTGATGAAGGAGCGCCAGCGTTGTTGAAAGGATCGATATGGTTGACTAGAGGGGGGGTGAATAGGCAACTACCAATTTTTAGCTTTTCTTTACCAAATTAAACTTTGCATCAAAGTAGGTTGTCTAGATGTGCAACTAGGTGAGCAACCTATATGATGCAATAACAACAAGCATACAAGCAAGCAAGGGAAGAAACACTAAAGAGCTTGCACAAGTAAAGGTAAGAGATAACCAAGAGTGGATCCGGTGAAGACGAGTATGTGTTACCGAAGTTCCTTCCTTTTGAAGGGAAGTACGTCTCCGTTGGAGCGGTGTGGAGGCACAATGCTCCCCAAGAAGCCACTAGGGCCACCGTATTCTCCTCACGCCCTCACACAATGCGAGATGTCGTGATTCCACTATTGGTGCCCTTGAAGGCGGTGACCGAACCTTTACAAACAAGGTTGGGGCAATCTCCACAACTTAATCGGAGGCTCCCAACAAGACCACGAAGCTTCACCACAATGGAATATGGCTCCAAGGTGACCTCAACCGTCTAGGGTGCTCAAACACCCAAGAGTAACAAGATCCGCTAGGGATGAGTGGGGGAATCGAAAATCTATTGGTGGAAGTGTAGATCGGGGCCTTCTCAACCACTCCCGAGCAAATCAACAAGTTTGATTGGCTAGAGAGATAGATCGGGCGAAAATGGAGCTTGGAGTATTTAATGGAGCTTGAGCAATAAATGGAGCTTGGGGGAGGAAGAGGTGGGTGAGAAGGAAGAAGGGGACTCCCTTTTATAGTGGGGGCAACAATCCCGTTGCCCCCCACCAACCAGCCCCGCACAGGGCGGTACTACCGCTGAGAGGGGCCGGTACTACCACCAGGACAACGGTACTGCCGCGCCACCCAGTGGTACTGCCGTGCTGAGGAGACTAGTAGGGAACGGACCCAAATGCGGTACTACCGCGGTGGTAGGGCGGTACTACCGCTCCTGGAACGGTACTACCGCCACTACAACCGTGACTAGTGCCGCAAAACCCGACACGAGAAAAAGACCTCTCAAATCGAGGCGGTAGGAGCCAGACTACCCAGCGGTACTATGGCAGTGGGGTCAAGGGCGGTAGTAATGCTGTGGAGTGGTACTGCCGCTTGTGACCCTTCGGCCGTAGTACCGCAGGCAGTGCGGTACTACCGCTGGGGCACGCGAGAGAGAGAGAGAGAGAGAGCGAGAGAGAAGGAATCTCTCAAAGATGCTGAGGACAAGGCGGAGGTGCCAGGCCCCCAGCGGTACTGCTGCTGTGGAGCCATGGGCGGTACTACCGCTGTGGAGCGGTACTGCCGCTTGTGGCTCCTCAGTGGTACTACCGCTGGGTGCGCGGTACTACCGCTTTGACCCAAACAAGACAAGGAAGAGAGAGGAGAGATCTCTTCAATGGAAAGGAAATGCTCGGAGGGTGAGAAGCTGATGTGTACGTGATGATTCCACCCATGCAATACCCCAGCGGACCCCCTCTTGATAGTACGGTGCCCTCTACGCAACTAGTCCACCGAGAAAGAAACGAAAGAGCTACACTGTCTTGAAATACACTCAGAGGGGAAGAAGGCATCTCGTGCCAGGGGAGAATTTGTGAATTATTCAAAGCACAAGATTAGTCCACAAACATGTTGTCATCAATCACCAAAACTACCTTGAGAGAGATATGTCGTAACAATCTCCCCCTTTTTGGTGGATTGATGACAACTAGGGATTTGCGCAAGGAAAATAAATAAAACAAAGAAAACTAAGAACTACAAAATATAGATGGGCTCCCCTAGAATGTGTGCACCTAGATATGGCAAGACACACGCATTCGGATCAACACTCCCCCTATATTTTATAGTCCAACAATACTAAGCACAAGATATATGAGAGAAGAGAATAAACAGGACAAGCATGCATCTCATAATAAACTACAGTACTCTGAATAGACATAAGTAATAAGGTAGCGATAGGGAGCATATGTCTCACACCATATGTCTAGAACTTAGGACTCACACCAAACCAAACCAAAGAAGGACACCGAAAGAACACACATGAAACCACAAGACGACTCAAAGCACGACACAAGAAGCAAATCCCTACACTCTCTCCCCCTTTGGCAGCGAGACACCAAAAAGGGCATAGAGTGACACTACGACTCCAGGTGATGGGAGGAGGAAGATCTCGAACATCACATCTCTGCATCTTCATCGTGGGTTGAAAACTGCTCGGCATCGGAGTCGGTCCAGTGGCAATTCTGATGAATCCAGTCCTCCTCTTCAGTGATCTGACCCTCAGACCCACTGGCAACTGTTGCTCCCATCTGACGCATGAGCTCCTTGTGGCGCGTCCTGGCATGCTTCTCCACCACATGAGTCATGTACTGACCATGAGACTCCATGCAGAAAAGCTTCTTCATATTGCGCTTAAGCTTTTGTGCCCATGACGGTTCTGCACTAGAGGGGCCAAAGTTCTCCTCAGGAGCATCAGTAGCAGCCTCACCCTCGGTTCGCATGGTAGCAGCAGCAGCAGACGGACCCCCTGTGGCAGCAGTAGCAGATGGACCCCCTGTGTGAGGCGTTGTCCAGTTGTCCTTCTTCAGCCTGAGGAATTTCCCCCTGTGGCTGGAATGAAGTCATCAGCCCTGGAACTCACATTTTCTTCAGCAGCCTGATTTTCATCAGCTGTGCTGGCATGTTCTTCAGTCGGCTAAGCAGATGCTTCAGCCTGAGGAATTTCCTGTTGCGTTGGGGCAGCAACATTTGAAGTGAACTGTTCAGTTATCTTTACAAATCTAACTTTGGCTCCTTGCCAATCAGCATAGTAGGCTTTGAAGTCATCGCTGAGGGTTTTGATTTCAAATTGGATTTTTACAAGTTCATCAGTTGTCATAGTGACAACGTTGTTCTTCGGAAATTTCTCTTTCTTGTACTGGGCCTTCTTGATCTGCCTGGCCTGATCATATTTCCATTTCTCCTCTTGGATGAAATGAGTCAACATGCGATTTTGACCAGGCGTCAGCTTGAAGTCAGGCATAGGAGTATTTGGTTCCTTGTGCCAGAGATCAATGTAGTCGAGGATCAGCTTGGGATCCAAAAGCAGTGGCACAGGTGTGCCTTTGGCTCTAGCGGCCCTAACTTGTCTGTCTCTGATGATTTCTGCAAGTTCATCATCATCAGCTTCATCTTGTTCATACGACACTTGGAAAGCGACTTGCTTCTTTTGAGGACTTGGGCGTGGACCTCTTCCAGCAGTGGCCTTGGTCTTCAGCAGAGTGGGGCCAGATGAAGAATTTGGTGTAGCTGAGGAGCTTGCTGAGACACTAGAGGCAATGGAGATGCCTGCAGTCCTTTGGCACGAGGCCAGATGCACAGGTGCTGAGGACTTTGTCGGAACAGCTGAGGACTTTGGAGGAGGTGCTGAGGATTTTGAAGGAGCAGCTTGAGGGATTGGTCGTGAGGACTTTGAAGAGTCTGGCCGTGAGGGCGCAGCTGAGGAACTTGGCCGTGAGGGCACTATTGGTGAAGCACTTGGCTTACGAGCAGGCTTCTTAGGCATGGATTTCCTCGGCTTGACAGAGGCCTCAGCAGAGGCAGCAGCAGCCGCAGCAGAGTCTTCATTTAATTTCCTCACTACTTCTCTAGCTTGCTCGGCCAGCTTGGCTTGGCGCTTGGCCCATTCATTAGGATAGTCCTCACCGCGCTTGAGGCTGGTGGGATCAGCAATTTGGCCAGGTGCCAGTGGTGCTCTTGGGCATGGAGGATTGAGTGCGAATTTCTTCATGTACTTAAGAGTGACATATCTGTACTCCCTCCATTCTCTTTCCCATCTCCTCTCTATCTTCTAAATGCGCACTTTGCGCTCATTGTTGGTTTCCTTAGTAAGTGTGCAGTACCTAGCATATATGTCATCAGGGATTTCAAACGCTGTATTTACCTCAGGCCTCTTACCTCCCTTCTGTGGCCTTTTACCATCAGCCATTTTCTTTAGTTGAGGAATTTGAACAATTGAATTCTCTGAAGAAGTATGCAACTTTTCTTCGAGGAACGCTGCAAATGAGTTAAGTTGATGAGAACCTAGTGATTCAACAGCTGACATGTGTGCCTGTGAATAGAGTATAGTTGCGAGGAATTTGGAGAGGTCATATGTGTTCTCAGAAGGTTTTTTTTTCAAAAGAACAAGTTTGAGGAATTTGACCAGATAAGTCTTGAAGATTTTCACTAAGTGTTCTTTGTCTTAGGTTCCAGAGTTGTATAGATCGAAGATCCACACAATTGAGGAATCTTGAAGAAAAGTGATGCTTAGAGAAACGAATCAAGAACAGATGACTTTGTGGGGTGTTTAGTGTGTGAAGGTATGAAGAAAAACACTTTTGAAGATTTTGTAGATAATCATTCGAATCAATGAGGGCAATAAAAGTAACTTTTATTTACCCTTGACGAAGAACACGATGAACTGGAGTGAGGAGATGTGAAGTTCGTCTATGTAGATCTTCCACGCCCTAACTTGGCGGAGGAAGACGGCTATGGCGGCGGTGAAGTGAAGATGTCCGCGGTCGGCGCGAGTACGTCGGCGACGAGGTCGAGGCAGTGAAGCTCTTTCTCACCGGCGGCGATGAAGTAGCGGCGGCGCTAGGGTTTGAGAAGCTCGAGTTGGAGAGAGAGGTCAAGCGGAGTAAAAGAAGTGAGGACGGGAAGGAGGGGTATTTATAGCCACGATGAAAAACTGCTCGCCCGAAGAAATTGGACGAACGTGCCCCTGACCCTTCACATTCGCATGACATGTGTCACCCACGTAGTGAGAGGTGGAGATCATGTTAGATTGTGGGTGAGTGAATAAGTGTATCTTGGGATGCAGAACAGTTTGAGCGGCAAAGCCGAAAATTTAGATAAGATAGATTTTAAAGTTCCATTCACAATTTCTTCAGTTGACAAGGACACAGTGAAGATTTTGAACGAGTTTCAAATAGAACGCACATGAAGAATTTGTGAACAGATTGGGTTGAGTATAGCATAGAGGGGAAGGGTCCGATCACATTCACTTAGCAAAAAACCAACTTGAAGAAATAGCAATAAGTGAATGATGTAGAGGACATAAACTCATATATATATAGCCAATGAAGAAAAATGACAAAACCAGTGAAGACTATGCAAAGTTGAAGGATATGAATAATTTGAGGAATTTAAACTTTTGGTGGTGGCGTGACCCACCGTATAAGAATGATGATTTCAGACACCGCGTACAATTATCGTAGGGTTCTAAGAATCAAATTCTTCATTAATTTCTTCACACTAAGAGTGTTATTCTTCATTGATTGAAGTAAAACGTTTCTTCATGTGTTGCACATCTAAGTCATCAATTTTGCATAAGTGTTAGGATGAGTGTCCTTTTCACAGAACATTCGAAGATTATAGGATATTTAGCTCACACCGCAACTTGCTAAATCTCTTCTCATCCAAGGGCTTTGTGAAGATATCGGCTAGCTGTTCTTCAGTCTTCACATGCTCAATAGAAATGTCGCCCTTCAACACATGATCATGAAGAAAATGATGACGAATCTGAATGTGCTTTGTCTTCGAGTGCTGAACTAGGTTGTGAGCAATCTTGATGGCACTCTCATTGTCACAGAAGAGAGGTACATTCTTCATGTTGACGCCGTAGTCCTTGAGAGTTTGCTTCATCCATAGCAATTAGGCATAGCAAGAACCAGCGGCAATGTACTCAGCTTCAGCAGTAGATAGTGATACGTAGCTCTGTTTCTTCGAGGACCAACAGACCAAAGATCGTCCGAGGAAATGACATGTACCAGATGTTGACTTGCGATCCACACGATCACCAGCATAGTCAGAGTCAGAATATCCAACAAGATCAAAAGCCGAGCCCTTGGGGTACCATAATCCAAGTGTTGGTGTGTGAGCTAGATATCGAAGAATATGCTTCACAGCCTTATGGTGTGATTCCTTCGGTGCAGCTTGAAATCGAGCACACATGCAAACACTAAGCATTATATCTGGCCTAGATGCACATAAGTATAATAAGGAATCTATCATGGAGCGGTATACCTTATGATCGAAGTCGATACCATTTTCATCAGTGCACAGATGGCCATTTGTGGGCATAGGAATTTTGACGCCTTTGCAATCTTGCATGCCGAATTTCCTCAGTACATCCTTGAGGTATTTCTCCTGAGATATGAATATGCCATTGTGTTGTTGACGAATTTGAAGACCTAAGAAGAATTTCAACTCTCCCATACTAGACATTTGATATTCTTCACTCATCATATAGGCAAATTCATCACTGTAACGTTGGTCAGTACAACCAAAGATAATATAATCAACATATACTTGGCACACAAACAATTCACCATCATAAGATTTAGTGAAAAGAGTAGGGTCGAGTGAACCGGGTTTGAAGCCTTTCTTCATGAAGAGTTCCTTCAAAGTATCATACCAAGCCCGTGGGGCCTGCTTGAGGCCATAGAGGGCCTTGTTGAGTCTGAAGACTTTGTCAGGATTCTTTGGATCTTCAAAACCTGGGGGTTGAGCAACATATACTTCTTCCTCAAGCTTACTATTGAGGAATGCACTTTTCACATCCATTTGATATAGAGTGATATCATGATGGTTAGCATAAGCAAGTAATATGCGAATAGCCTCAAGTCTAGCAACAGGTGCAAAAGTTTCATCGAAATTAATTCCTTCAACCTATGTGTAGCCTTGAGCTACAAGCCGTGCCTTATTCCTCACAACAAGGCCATTTTCATCTTGCTTGTTGCGGTAGATCCACTTTGTGCCGATGATATTGTGCTTGCGAGCATCTGGACGTTTGACCAGTTCCCAGACATTGTTGATCTCGAACTGATGTAATTCTTCTTGCATGGCCTGAATCCACTCAGACTCCAGAAATGCTTCATCTACCTTAGTGGGCTCTGTAATAGAGACAAAAGCATACTGCCCATAAAAGTTAGACAAATGTGAAGCGTTTGAGCGTGTGAGAGGACTTGGCGCTTTGATGTCATTGATGATCTTTCCAATTTGCACTTCTTTTGCAATGTGAGGATGAGCTGGTTGTTGTTGAAGAGTTTGATCAGCGTTTTCTTCAGCACCATTTTCTTCAGGTGCATTAGCTCGACGTTCTTCATGTTCCGGAATGAATACTTCAGCAGATTCTTCAGAGGAATGACATCCTCAGTAGCCTTGAACTTGATAGTTTCCTCAGGTGTTGGTTCATCTATCACAATAGGTAGGTGCTCTCTTTGCGAGCCATTAGTTTCATTGAACCACACATCTACAGTTTCAACAACTTTGTGAAGAACGTTGTTGAAGACTCTGTAGGTGTGCGAGTCCTTTCCGTAACCAAGCATAAAACCTTCATGTGCTTTCGGTGCAAATTTTGAGTTGTGATGAGGATCTCTAATCCAACATTTAGCACTGAAGACTTTGAAATAACTTACATTGGGTTTCTTATCAGTGAGGAGTTCATAAGTAGTCTTTTTGAAGAATTTGTGAAGATATACTCTGTTGATGATGTGGCACGCAGTATCAATTGCCTCGGTCCAGAAACAACGAGGTGTTTTGTATTCGTCAAGCATAGTGCGAGCCATCTCAGCAAGAGTCCTATTCTTGCACTCCACGACGCCATTCAGCTGAGGAGTGTAAGGAGCAGATAACTCATGAGTAATACCAAGTTCATCAAGATAGTCATCGAGACTAGAATTCTTGAACTCAGTGCCATTGTCACTTCTGATGTGCTTGATCTTCACACCAAAGTTGGTTGAAGCCCTCGAGGAAAATTGTTTGAAGACTTCCTGCACTTCATGTTTGTAAGTAACAAGGTGTACCCATGTGTAACGAGAATAATCATCAACAATAACAAAGCCATATTGAGATGCTTCATTTGAGATAGCAGAATAATGATTAGGACCAAAGAGATCCATGTGAAGCAATTCAAATGGGCGAGTGGTGGTCATGATAGTCTTCGCTGGATGCTTGGCCTTGGTCATCTTCCCAGCTTCACAGGCTCCGCATAGGTGATCCTTGAGGAATTTGACATTCTCGATGCCAATGACATGCTTCTTCTTCGCAAGCGTGTGCAAATTCCTCATGCCTGCATGACCAAGTCGTCGATGCTAGAGCCAGCCTTCTGAAGCTTTTGCAAGTAAGCACATGGCTGGTTGTGGTCCTGTAGAGAAATCAACAATATACAGGTCTCCTCTCCTAAGGCCTTCGAAGACTTTGGAATTGTCAACTTCCATAACCACAACACAACGGTACTTGCCAAATACAACAACCATATCAAGATCACAAAGCATTGAGATAGACATAAGGTTGTGCCCTAAGGACTCAACAAGCATGACTTTGTCCATGTGTCGATCCTTTGTAATCGCAACCTTACCTAGACCCAATACCTGACTTTTGCCTTTGTCAGCAAAGATGATATGCTTCAGATGCGATTGTGATAATGGAGCATCCATCAATAGATTCTTGTCACCAGTCATGTGGTTTGTACATCCACTATCGAGGACCCACTCAGTGGCTTTGGGTTGATCATCCTGCAGATGAATTAGTGCAGCTTACAAACTCATATACTTCATCAGTGAAGAATATGACATCAATTCATCAGATCAATTTCATCAAGTAAAAGAACTGATAAAGCAATATGAGGACATGAGAAATGAAAGTTCATTTCTTCATGATTAGCCTGCGTCCTTTCAGGCATGCTCAGGTCTCCAGCAAATTCTTCAAACGATTATGTGTGTCTGGAGACCTGACCCTGCAGAAGAGATTAGTTCTTTTTCTTCACCACCCACATCTGAAGGGGTGGCAAAGAGTTCATCATTCTGCGAGCTCCATACGAGAAGGATGGCATAGAAGCCAGTCCATTTCGTTTCACATAAGAGGGGTTAGAGTAAGCAGAGAAATTCTTCGAGGACTTATGGACATAATGATTTGAAGAAAAATGCACATATCCATAATCCTTAGATCTTCCTTGCGAAACAGACGGATTAGCATGATGATGTTCATATGAGGACTTTGACCCATATGAGGAATTTGGTCCGTATGAGGACTTAAATCCATATGAAGAATTTGGTCCATATGAAGAATTTGATCTGGGGTTCCTATTCTTCACAGGTGGCGTCATGATGACATTCACCTAAAGATTTTCAAGGCATCTTTTGGGAACCCAGATTTTCTTCATAGGGGAGCCGTTCCTGCAGTTAGTGCCAACATATCTAGCAAACACTTCACCATTCTGATTTTTGAATAGTTTATAGTTGGAGTCAATTGACTCATCATCAGAATGAGGAGATTCACATGCAAATCCAGATAAGTTAGATGGATCAACTGGAGGTCCCTTTGCAGCAACCCATGTAGTTTTGGGATACTGCTCAGGCTTCCAATATGTACCATCAGCATTGATTTTCCTCTCAAAGGCGATACCCTCTTTCCTAGGGTTCCTGTTGAGGATCTTCTTTTTAAGCACATCACAAAGAGCCTGATGCCCTTTGAGGCTTTTGTACATGCCTGTCGTGTACAATTTCTTCAGCCCTGCATCGTCAGTGATACTAGCAATGTCCTCAGATGAGGAATTAGTGATAGCAGAAGCATGTGAAGAATTTGAAACATTAGCAACATTTGAACATTTAGGTGAAGAATTAGCAGATTCACGTTCAATGCACTTCAAGCATGGAGGAACAAATTCTTCCTGAGATGTGCTGATTTGTTGAGAAAGTAATGAATCGCGCTCCTTCTGAAGATCTTCATAACTCACTCTTAGCTTCTCAAGGTCTTGCTTTCTTTGAAGAAATTCATAAGAAAGCTTCTCATGATCCGATAAGAGTGTTATGATGACCTTGAAAGGTGTCATACTTAGTATGAAGTCTCTGAAGACTTTCAGCCAAAGCTTTTGACCGATCCATTTCCTCACCCAACATATCATCGCTCTTGTTTAGCATATAGTGAGCTTTTCCCAAAGCTCTTTGTTGTTTAGTAGCCAGGGAAGCAAGTTTGACATAGATGGGTCCAAATTCATCACCAGATTCATCATCACTGGACTCGGATAGGTAGCATTCAGTTACCTCAGCATCTTTTGCCATAAGGCATGATGCAGAAGATGATGATTCTGGTTCGAATGTCATCGGTTTGAGAGATTCCTTGAAGTCCTCAAACCAAGGATCATGACAAGTTCGATGACCTTCATAGACCTCAGAGAGACGGTCCCAGATGAGCTTCGCATGATTGAGATGCATGATATTCCTGAACTGATTTTGTGACAGGCTGGAGCAGATGACATCCTTCGCTGTGAGGTTGAGAAGAGTATACTTGCGAATGTCATCAGCATCCGCCATCTTGCACAGATTAGTCAGGCCAATCTCAGTGATGGTCCACAACTCGCTGTTCATCGCCATGAGGCGTTTCTTCATCATGGCCTTCCACTTGGGATACTCATGACCGTCAAACATGGGGCATGTCACCTTTTTCATACCTGCGGTGGACATAACTAAAACTCCAGGCAGTTAAAACAAAATCACACAGAACAAGGGAGTACCATGCTCTGATACCAATTGAAAGTGCATTATATCGACTAGAAGGGGGGTGAATAGGCGATTTTTATGAAATTCTTCACTGAGGAATTTGTCGGTGAGGAAATTCCTTAGCGAAGAACTACTAGCAGTGGAATAAGTACTCAAAAGTAAACACAACTGAATACAAGCATAGTCATCATGATGAAATGAAGACAGGCACAGAGTACAGGAAGCGTAATCATAGGATAACACAGGATGAAGACAAACAGACTGAAGAAATTGAACTGAGGAAATTGAGATGGTCTTCAGTCAAAGTCTTCAAACACAGATATGAACAAACATACACCACAGTTATGAGGAAATGAAAGAGTTGAGGAAATAGAACCAGTAAGCTCGGTGAAGACAATGATTTGGTAGACCAGTTCCAACTGCTGTCTCAGTTGTACGTCTGGTTGGAGCAGCTGAGTATTTAAACTCGAGGACACACAGTCCCGGACACCCAGTCAAGGACACTTAGTCCAAGACACCCAGTCCGCACCGTATTCTCCTTGAACTAAGGTCACACAGACCTCGTCCAATCACTCGTGGTAAGTCTTCAGGCGACTTCCAAACCTTCACAAACTTGGTCACCCGGCGATCCACAATTCCTCTTGGATGCTCTAGACCATGACGCCTAACCGTCTGGAAGAAGCACAGTCTTCAAAGGTAACAAGCGTCGGATCCACTCAGGATCAATCTCTTCAGTGATGCTCAATCACTTGGGGTTTGTATGTGTTTGGGTTTTGGATTTTTTTGTTTTCCTCACTTGATGATTTTCGCTCAAAGTCCTCGGAGGATGGGTTGCTCTCAAATGACAAGTGTCGGTTTCTCTCGGAGCAGCCAACCAGCTAGTGGTTGTAGGGGGGCGGCTATTTATAGCCTAGGGAGCAGCCCGACATGATAAGACATAAATGCCCTTCAATGATATGACCGTTAGGTGGATAGATATTTTGGAACAGCTGGCGCATAGCATAGCAACGGTCGGAATTTTGGGTAGCAAAATCCTCAGGGCTATCATGTTCCTCACTGTGTAGGCAATCCGCACTGGCGAATTCCTAACTCCTTAGTCAGGACAAATTCCTCAGAGACCAGAAGAACTTCATCTCTGTCACTGAAGAAATTGACTGAACTGTATGAGATTTCCAATGGCTTCACTCGAAGGGATTGGTAGGTGTAGGATTTTGAGTTGAGCATCACATGGAAATTTCTCCTTAGTATTTCCTCGACCCCCTTTAATAGTACGGTGTTTCCTATGACTCAAGAAAGAGAAAAACAAAACTATGAAAACGAAAGTCTTCCAGCTTCATATTCCTCGCATGAATATCAACTCTTCACGGACACACCAATTTCTTCACTTTCAAAGTCTTCATGAATGTCTTCAGAAATGCCAAAATCTTCAGTCGAAGATATTCATTTTTAGGGGTCGACTTTTCCTGTAAATATCGAACTCCTCATAGACTTATAGACCTGTGTACACTCACACACGCATTAGTCCCTTAACCTATAAGTCCTCAATACACCAAAATCACTAAGGGGCACTAGATGCACTTACAATATGGACCGAAGGACATCATGGGCCATACATGGGCCTGAAGTGAAAACGGGTTGGAATCATATTGGGTGGCCCAGATGACGCTGCTGGGCCTAATTCGGATAGGGCGTAACGGGCCTTGGGTTAGCGGGCTGTAAATGGGCTATATGCGAACAGGCCGTTAACAGGCTTTACATGGGCCAGCCCGCCACCTTTTGACCAAGTTAAACGGGCCAGCCTTTTCACAGGAATGGGCCTCTATTGGGCCGTGCCATGTGTCGACGTATCATAGGCGCCTTCTGTCCAATGAGTGGATGACATCTGTCCCAATGATGAGCCGGCACGTGTTTCCTCCAGCCAATGATGATTTTACATGTGGAAAATCCCCATTGGTCGGGGCTGTTAACGGGTTATTGGATCCAAAACCCGACCCGATAGCTTAACGGCGTTCCGTTACGGTGGATGCCATGTCTCGGTCACCCTTGACGAAAGCACTTCTGTGACGCGGGATTTATCGTCATGGAAGTGGACACTTCCGTGATGATAATTTTGGTAATGTCATGGAACACATCTACGACATCACAGGTATGACTATCTTGATTCTGTCATAAAATCGTCATGGATGTACATGCATGACAGAAAATGCGAGCCACTATGACAAACACGTATCATCATGGAAGTGTATTTTTTTGTAGTGCTTGGAGTGATTGTTGCAGGCAGGTTGCAACACAACACTGGTAGTGGATATTTTTATGGTGTAATTTACGCCACACGCTTAGCAAGAGAGCTGGGTGTTTCACCTTGGCCTTATGACCCCATCCTACCCACACAGTTCTTGGACTTTGATGCTATGAAACTATTTGAAATATGACCTAGAGGAAATAATAAAATAGTTATTATTATATTTCCTTGTTCATGATAATTGTATATTGTTCATGATATAATTGTATTAACCGGAAACCATAATACATGTGTGAATACATATATC
Source organism: Triticum aestivum (assembly GCF_018294505.1). Classification (NCBI taxonomy): domain Eukaryota; kingdom Viridiplantae; phylum Streptophyta; class Magnoliopsida; order Poales; family Poaceae; genus Triticum; species Triticum aestivum. The sequence continues at coordinate 132,426,035 of NC_057794.1, forward strand.
ACGACATATCCCGAGTGAGCCTCTAGTTGACTAGCTCGTTGATTAATATATGGTTGTGGTTTCCCGACCATGGACATTGGATGTCGTTGATAACGGGATCACATCGTTAGGAGAATGATGTGACGGACAAGACCCAATCCTAAACATAGCACAATATCGTGTAGTTCATTTGCTAGAGCTTTTCTAATGTCAAGTATCATTTCCTTCGACCATGAGATTTTGCAACTCCCGGATACCGTAGGAATGCTTTGGGTGTATCAAACGTCACAACATAACTGGGTGGCTTTAAAGGTGCACCTCAGGTATCTCTGAAAGTGTCTGTTGGGTTGGCACGAATTGAGACTGGGATTTGTCACTCCATATGACGGAGGGGTATCTCCAAGGATGAGTTAAATATATACAGTTGTTGAAGTGGGCCCATAACCCACAGGACCCAGGATTTAAAAAGGAGCAAGCACAGCCTTGTTGCAAGAAGAATTCTGGAAGAAGATGTGATTTCATCAGCAGACGTTTCATAGGAAGTTAGTAAACCTGAAAGTTGTGAAGAAACGATAGAGGTTTTGTTGGGCTTGCAGAACCAATGGATTTATCCGAACCTAGTTCATGGAGAAGAGAAGTTTGATGTTGCACTTAGTATATTTTCATCCAAGTTAAGTGTGTTGGATCTTCAGTTGGTTTTTCCAAGTCTTTTCATGTTTCATGTTATTTGATTCTCTGAAATGATTGCTTATGTGAATGCAATGTTTGACTTTATAGATTTTCATCGGAGAGTGACGAATAGTTCTATTAAGTAAAATTCTAAGAGCGATATAATCTTTGTCAACTATTACCAGGCAAGTTCACATTTGGTCATTCCTTCAATTACCTATGTTTTATATTATGCACTTAGTACTTCTGTGGTAGGATTGCACGGTAGGATTTATTGTTGCCAGATGGCTATGCCAGTACCTAGTAGTTCATTTGAGGTAGGTCTGATCTATACATCCTTGTCACCATCGTGTAAGTTTATTTTAGCCTCGCTAAATGTAGACGTGGTTTGGGAAGCGAACATGGTGAGACATGAGTGACAAAGTAGTAATCAGGACCAAGACTTGTAAATGAACTACCTGGGCGGTATTTGGTTTGAATGGGGGCGAAGTACAGTGGGAGCATGCATGGTTAATCCATGGTGGTTCACCACTAGTGGTCGGGCGCCCAGGCTCAAAGAGATCAATTGTATTCTCATGTCTAGAAGCTTACGTGTGCAGCCACAAGCTAATATGGGTTCTGGCTTAGTTGAGTAGTAGTGTGACCCCTTCCGGGATGGGCTAGCAGATGTAGAATGAGCAGGTGTACCGGCCTATCCATGGGTTAAGGGGAAATACTTTTCAAAGACTATGTCTCGGTCATCCTGTTCTCAAACACCAGGCAGTGCAAGAATTTCAAGGGTGGCGATCACGTCTTGTGGGGAAAAGTGCGCAAACCTCTACAGAGTGTTAAAACCTAATCAATTAGCCGTGTCCCTGGTTACGGACAACTTGAGCATCTAGTAGTGAAAATGATGGGAGATCTCATCACTCTTAATTAAACAGTTGGGTTTTAAATGAAACTCTGGGAATGGATTGAGTTGGGTTTGCCAACTCATCCTATGATACACTGTAGTGGTAGAATAATATCTTTTATTCTAGGGAAAAACTAGCTTTATGCAAAAACTAAACTTAGAGCTTTCCACCACCCAAATTGCATGTACAAATAGGTTCTTTATTCTTATGATGTGACTTGCCAGTACATTCAATGTACTGGCCTACAAGGCTGCAACGTCTTATCTTGCAGGAATTTCTATGACGAGTAAGAGTTACGTTGTAGGGTTACGGTCTACACTCAACTTGTCGTTGGTGTTGATGGGACTCCACACCCTTATGTTTGTTTCCGCTGAGATTTATGAGGTATATATCAGTTTTACTTATTTGTACATGTGATTGCACTTTGATATATATATTGATGTACTGTGTGTGCCAGCATACCGATCCAGGGATGGCACGGATATACAGAGGCTTGAGCGTTTGAGGTCGGGTCGCTACACCCCCGGACTGCCTCTTTGCTCTATAAATACCCCAATATTTCCATAACCCTAGGGGAGTCGATGAAATATTCATCCAGCCGCCGCAGAGTCCAGAACCACCAGATCGAAATATTCATCCAGCCGCCGCAGTGACAGAAAGGGAGCCAACACGTATGTATGGTTTCTACTAAGGATAAAAAGATGGGATCTATATCTACCACCATAGATAAATGGATCTCATCTACATCATGTCATCGTTCTTATTGCATTACTCTGTTTTTTCATGAACTTAATACACTAGATGCATGTCGGATAGCGGTCGATGTGTGGAGCAGTGGTAGTAGATGTAGGCAGGAGTCGGTCTACTAATCTTGGACGTGATGCCTATGTAATGATCATTGCCTGGATATCGTCATAATTATTAGAGGTTCTATCAATTGCCCAACAGTAGTTTCTTTACCCCCCGTTTGCTATTTTTCTCGAGAGAAGCCACTAGTGAAACCTACTGCCCCCGGGTCTTCTTTCTCATATATTTGCCTTTGCGTTCTATTTTTCTCTTGCTTTTATTCAGATCTATTAAACCAAAAATACAAAAATTCTTTGCTACACTTTATTTTATTTGTGATCTATTTATTCAATCTATCACAACTTTCTCCCGTCCACGCACCATTTTAGGCGCCGTTACCCGAAAGGCATTAACAACCCCTTTAACACGTCTTGTTGTGAGGTGTTGTTATTTGTGTGCAAGGGCTGTTTACATTGTGTTGCTTGGTTCTCCTACTGGTTCGATAACCTTGGTTTTATATCTGCAGGAAATACCTACCGCCGTTGTGCTACATCAGCCCTTCCTCTTTGGGCAAATACCGCCATAGCTTCAAGCGACATCAAAAGGAATTTCTGGCGCCGTTACCGGGGAGGATCTTCAACATAACCAGGTTCCTAATCATAAAACTCATCTCCTCGCAATTTATATTATTTGCCATTTGCCTCTTGTTTTCCTCTCCCCCACTTCACAAAAATTTGCCGTTTTATTCACCTCTCCTTTCCGTTCTCCATTTTCTCGTCAGATCTATTGTTTGCTTGCAATCATGAGTGATTTCGTTATGGAACCAACACATGATGGACCGACTCGTAATATTGGACGTACAGACAATCTGGATGCTAAAAAATTATCTTGGGGCAAGGGAACGTTATGGGAAAAGAACGTATCCAAGAATTTTTCAATTGTGTTGGAAATCTAAGTCTTGATGATACTCCTATACTTAAAACTACTAGATTTTATGCGGATGCTATTTCAGCACTAGTTCTGAAACTTGAAAGTAAATTTATTCGTACTCATCCTACCTTGCAAAGATTGTTTTTAAGCTTCTGGAAATAAAGAATCTAGGGCTAAAAAGTTGGCCACTCTCGTTCTTATGAATGAGTTTGGCTACATAATTCCAGAAGCTAGGGAAATCTTTGATTTTTATGGTATGAATCGTGAAAAACCCGCGATAGATGAAATTCTTTACAATAGTGACTATGCACTAAGGAATTTTCTTGGGGACAATAAGATCTTTGATGATAATCTTAAAAAGGAAGTCCCCCTTTCTAGATATAATCCAACAAGTTTTAATAATGTTAATCAACACTACTCTTGGATTGTTGCGGGAAATCAAAGGGGTTATGATGAAAACCAACTAAGCAATGCTAAAGTTTCCGAGGATAATATGTTTTATGTTTTGTTTACAAAACCTCATGATGGAAACACCTCTAAGAGAACTAAGAAGAAGAAGGATGGCAAAACTTAGATCCTTGCTTTATGCCTAGCTAAGGACATAAAACTATAGCGCTTGTTGGGAGGCAACCCAATGAATAAAATTTATTTTTGCCTTTTGCTTCCTATTTTTGAGTGTTAGCACAATTATGCTACTGTTATTATTGTGTTTATTGTGTTTTAATTAGTGTTTGTGCCAAGTAAAGCCTTTAGGATCTTCTTGGGTGATAGTTGTTTGATCTTGCTGAAAAACAAAAAGCTTTGCGCTCACGAAAATACTTTTCATTTTTTACCAGAGAGCGATAAAATACCCATTCCAATTGTAGTAAATCAATATACAAATTTCTCAGGTCGTCCTAATTTCTCAGAGTTTTTTGAGTTACAGAAGTATTTGAAATAGTCAGATTGCTACAGACTGTTCTGTTTTGGCAGATTTTGTTTTCTTTGTGTTGTGTGCTTATTTTGATGGCTCTATGGTTTTCTTTGATGAGTTTTTTCCATAGAAAAGTTGAAATATAGTAGATATAATACAAAAACAAAATATGAATTGGTTTGATTCAACACTTATAGTAGTGATTTATATTCTTATACTAATGGATCTCACGAAGGCTTTGTTGAGTTTTGTGTGATTGAAGTTTTCAAGTTTTGGGTTATCTTACGATGGATGAAGGAAGGATGTAAGAGCCTAAGATTGGGTATGCCCCGACATCCCTAGCTATTATCCAAGAATGATCAACCAACTAAGCTTGGGGATTCCCCCGAGTGGCATCCCCGCTTTCTTCCAACAACTATCGGTATTTTACTCGAGACTATATTGTTATTCGTCACATGATATGTGTTTTGCTTAGAGAGTCTTGTATGATACGTGTCTTTGCTTGTTTTATTTTTTGTTTTAAGTCATCAATCCTTGCTGGACACACCTATTTGAGAGAGCCAAAATTATATCTTGACTTGTTAGAATTGTTCTCTATGCTTCACTTAAATTTTTTATGAGCAATGGACTTGCTCTAGTGCTTCACTTATATATTTTTGAGCGCGGTGTGCTTTGTTATTTTTGAAGAAATGCTCTCTTGCTTCACTTAGATTTATTTGAGAGTTAGTAAATTTTTGAAGAAATTCTCTCTTGCTTCACCTAAATTATTTTGAGAGAAAGAAAATTTGTTATTATCATGATATTCACTTATATTTGTTTGAGCTTATGAAAAGCAACACATGAAAATTAGTCCCAAAGTGATAGATATCCAAGAAGGATAAAGCAAAAAAAAGAAAAAAAATCATGAAGATCATTGGACAAAATAAACATGATTCTTAATAATAGTTTTGAGATATGATGATGTGATATGTGAGTCATCTTGATGAGTAATTATGCTTTAGTAAGAATATTGGTGTTAAGGTTTGTGATTCCCTATGCATGCACGAAAGTCAATAATCATGCAATGAAATTATATCCTACTTGTGGTGCATCATTCGGTGTTAATTATGCTTAATGCTTGCTTATGAGATTATTCATTTCTTGGTTGGTTGCTTCCCAATCTTTTTATTAGTACTACTATGAGCACTGCATACTCTAGTACAGATGTTGTCAGTACTCCACTAGTACTATTAGACAGGGAGCTTAAAAAAGTTACTATTGGACTGGATATACGTGGCAAAATCCTAGTAGGAAGAGCATGCCTGAGAACAAGCACATTCACTGGTTGAAAACAAATTGGAAACCATCTCGAGTACAAATCTAGGAGTACTTACGAATGTAACGATATTGATTGGGCGTTGTTGAATGTTGATACTTTTTTGATCAAAGTAGAGATACTTTGACTACAAATAAAACTTATATGTAAACTAGAAAGGATAGGAGGGAGTATATTGTACGGTCAAAAACGAAACGAACATTGAATACCCTTTATATATGATTTGCGGATGCTATGATCATCGGTTCAAAATTTTGAATCCGCCTTAGGTATCACACATGACCCCACTTGTTCTCTCTCGATTACATCTCGGGGTCCGGAGATTGATTGAAAGAGGACTAGGATGGGTACAATCGATCTCGTCAACATGTGTCGAGGCATGAACCGAATGGGATGTCAAAACCAAGACGCGAAGCGACACATAGTGGAGGCAAAGTGAAACTTTAAACGAACCGTTTATTTGTATGCATGTCAGACAAATTACAAAACATTGGAAATACAAGAATGGTCTAGGCCCACATGCGAATGATAATCGGTGGAATGTTCAAATGAGGCATTCGGGAGGAGGGACTCGACCAGAGGGCGACATGATCAATGGAGAAGTGGGTTGGAGAGGAATAAGAAATAAGAATATGCCACATGATTATACTTGAACGACTCAAATAAACAACAAGTTGTCTCGCTTGGCCTACATAGTGAAAGGCGTAATGCGCAACGCAGAGCACTGACGCTCGAATATGGCCGGGAAAACAGGGAAACCGATATGTGGGGCACACCTGTCGGGACGACATAGCGCAGACTAGTCCAATGGAGGAGCTAGCTCATGACCTCCTCGCCACCGTAAACCGTTCATATGGGTCGTGGGGGCCAACAACGTGGTGCAGCTCTAGCACCGCCTCTGGACACGGCGACCGTGGTGAGCGACACGCTCATCGTGGCTAGAGTTCATTAGCATGCCAAAAAATGGCAACCATCCAAACAAAGACCAATCTTTGGGTCATGACCAAAATTTTGGTAAGGTGCAATTTGGCCATAATCCAAACACACCCCAACACCCGGCTCGTCGAGGATGCACGGGGCGCCGGGACACATCCGCGGAGTGGTGTAGCGCGGCCAACTGCATCCTCAGGACCTGATACCATGCCGGGTCGTCTTGCTTTTTCAATGACATGCGGGGATCGCATGTGAGCAAAGGGCATCTCCAACATTGCCACGACTGCAGCTAACTACCCTGGCACACCAAAAACCCTCGTCCCTCGCGCCGTCGTTTGGTGTGTTACCAGCCGGCGCCAGCTGCCCGCATTCATGTCGTCCGTCCATATGCCGTTGTTAAAGGCTTGGTGCCCGAGGAACCAACTCCGGCGACTTAATGACGCACCAGGACGCTTGGCCTCACCAGAATGCGCCACTTAAAGCAGCAATGCCCAGCTAACCTCCACACCATAGTGCATCGTCCTCCTACCTGGCACCACATCCGCCATGACCGCAAGCGCGAACGCTCTGCGGGAGAGATTGTTTTCAGGGATGAAGCTCGAGGTCGCCGCCCTCGCTCAAGTCGCCTCTCGCGACGCAATAGTGGCGTAGCCAGACGCAGACGCGACCGCACAAGCGGTGGCCACGCTGGCGGCCGACGACGGGAGCCCCATCAGCCACGTGTCCTACTTGTCGTTGTCCAACGTCCGGCACCGCCGAGGTCTGGGACTCCTCCTAGGATGAGTAGGGCATGGGAGGCGGCAGGGCATGCATGGTGTGCCAATTGGCTGGTCCGTATCCCGTGTTCTACTCTTCCTCGGCGGAGACCGCACCTTTACTTCACGGGTCTTGAACCCTGCCCCATACATAGAGATCGCAGATGGAGGACGTCGGTCGCCACCGTAGAATAGGTTTAGGGTCGGGTTTATTTTATTTTTCTGTCCTATAAAAGTTCAAAATGTAATGAAAATCTGCCATGTTTGCATTAATCTTGGCCGGTGTATATGAACTTCCACAATAGTATAGTATATTGTAGGAGTACTAGCAAGATGCCCGTGCATTGCACGGAAGATCAAGATCTTGTGGGAGAAAAGGATGAACGAGGGAAGGCCTTCTCTGCAAATGTGGAGAGGAGTGCGGGTAAATTGTCATAGTTTCCTTACTATCCGTTAGATATAGATCGGACGACCTATATTGCAGGATGACAGGCACACCATTATCACCAACTCTGCTTTTTATTGAACCGAGACAAAGCTAACATGGAAAGTAAAATAAGCACATAGGGTCTATACATACACAATTTATCTTGGGCACTCCAATAGTACGCCCACTACACATTCACGCATTTCACATCTTTCTACATCTATGGGAACCTATGAAAGGGTTAACGTAAATTGCCCCTCTCTCTCCTCCCCTGATTTTCATGGTGGTGGGCCCCTCCCTCCCCCCAATCTATAATCAACAGCTCACACGTTTCACATTACACTAATTACGTAACTGGGATTACGTAGGTGTAGCATTACTCGTCCTAAAAAACCCAACTAAGCCAACCTCCCAGCATATTGCGCGGGAAAAGACCCGGTCGCGCCATTTTAGTCGGGATTACCTGATTACTAGTAGTAGTATCAATGGATCGCGCAAAGCAACAAGGTTTTTTTTTGAGGGGGTGAAGCACCTAGTTTAAAAGGAAAAAAGGCGGCACACTCACAACATCCCTGTCGCGGTCGCATTGCACCCCACACACGTTCGGTCTTGCACACGGCTCACGCAAACAGAACGTGCTTCGGTTTGCCTCTTCACTGACACGTGGGACTGCACTTGGAGAAACCGACCATGCGCCAAACTCCCCCTGCCACCGCGTGAAAATCCCCCCCCCCCACCCAAAATCCCCCCCCCCCAAATCCTAGAGTCAACCGCCCTTCGGCCAACTAGCCGATATTTTTCCCCAACCCCCCATCCCCGTCCACTCCATTCGCTCCGCCAAAGCCGCCCTCCCTACCATGCCAATACGTCGATGCCGCGGTTCATCGAGGGGACACACGGCGATCCCCTGGCTCCCATAGTACGCTCTCGTAGACTTCCGTCCTCTAGCCGCACCGCCACCGCTGTCGACGTTCTTGTGGAGGCGCACGGCGGTCAACGCCGCCACCACTGGCGACATTCGTGTGGAGACGCACGACGGTCAGCTTCTCACATGGTACGCGCATTCTAGACTATGGCCCCGTGCTTGTCAGTGTAGCGTTGAATGTTAGCTGATAGATGTTGTTAATCTCACTATTTGCCGAAGTAGTTTATAGCCAATATGCTCTGCTTAAGAAGCTTCCTTGCCCTGTTCTGCACTCAATCTTCTTAGCTGAGATTGCATGCCAAGGTCGATTAGTTGCTAAAATATCCTGCCATATATTTATTGTGATGTAGATTGCCATGGTCTAGTAGCCAATCTGTTAGGTGAAATAGTTCTACACTGTTTTATACTCGATCTTTGTTGTTGCGATGGCCTTCGATAGTTTGATGGCTGTGTGCTCGGCCTCATTGACTGCAGCATCATGAACCTCAAACAATCCCACACCACAAATCCAATGTTGTGCTAACCTAACCAAGTGTCCTCTTTGCCCTAAGAAATCCACCACTTCCTCTCTAGCTTGCCCACTCTGATCTGGAGGGGGAACTGGCATTACCTCTGCCACCATGAAAGCTTCATGATAGCGCATGATCGGGCTCGGCGGCGTGATGAAGGTCCGAGGGAGGCGAGCTTCACCTCCGTCGATGATGTGGTTGTTGGGGAACGTAGTATTTCAAAAAATTCCTACGATCACACAAGATCTATCTAGGAGAATCATAGCAATGAGCAGGGAGAGTATCCACATAGCCTCGTAGACCGAAAGCGGAAGCATTTAGTAACGCGGTTGATGTAGTCAAACGCCTTTGCGATCGAACCGATCCAAGTACCAAACGTGCGGCACCTCCTTGTTCAGCACACGTTCAGCTCGATGACGTCCCTCGAGCTCTTGATCCAGTTGAGGACGAGGGAGAGTTCCGCCAGCATGACGGCATGGTGACAGTGATGATGAAGTTACTGGTGCAGGGCTTCACCTAAGCACTATGACGATATGACCGAGGTGTGTAACTGTGGTGGGGGCACCGCACACAGTTAAGAGAAAGTTGTGTGCCCTTGGGGTGCCCCCATCCCACGTATATAAAGGGGGAGGAGAGATAGCCGTCCCTAGGGGGCGCGCCATTGTGGGAGTCCTACTTGGACTCCGGATCCAAGTAGGATTCGGTCCCCCCCCCCCTTTCCTAGTCCAAGTTGGAGAAGAAGGGAAGGAGGAAAGGAAGAGAAGCAAGAAGGGGGGGGGGCGCTACCCCTTCCCCATGTCCAATTCAGACTGGGCAAGAGGGGTGCGCGTCACCTCTGGCCGGCCCTCTCTCTTTTCCACTAAGTCCCATGGTGGCCCATTAACTTCTCGGGGGGTTCTGGTAACCCCCGGTACTCCAAAACTTATCTGAAACGACCCGAACCATTCCGGTGTGCGAATGTAGCCTTCCAATATATGAATCTTTATGTCTCGACCATTTAGAGACTCCTCGTCATGTCTGTGATATCATCCGGGACTCCGAACAAACTTCGGTTCATCAAAACATGAAACTCATAATACAAATCGTGATCGAACGTTAAGCGTGCGGACCCTACAGGTTCGAGAACTATGTAGACATGACCGAGACATATCTCCGGTCAATAACCAATAGCGGAACCTGGATACTCATATTGGCTCCTACATATTCTACGAAGATCTTTATTGGCCAAACCGCATAACAACATACGTTGTTCCCTTTGTCATCGGTATGTTACTTGCCCGAGATTTGATCGTCGGTATCATCATACCTAGTTCAATCTCGTCACTGGCAAGTCTCTTTACTCGTTATGTAATGCATCATGCCGTAGATAACTCATTAGACACATTGCTTGCAAGGCTCATAGTGATGTGCATTACCGAGAGGCCCCAAAGATACCTCTCCGATACACGGAGTGACAAATCCTAATCTCGATCCATGCCAACTCAACAAACACCATTGGAGACACCTGTAGAGCATCTTTATAATCACCCAGTTATGTTGTGACATTTGATAGCACACAAGGTGTTCCTCCGGTATTCGGGAGTTGCATAATCTCATAGTCTGAGGAACATGTATACGTTATGAAGAAAGCAATAGCAGAAAAAGTAAACGATCATTATGCTAAGCTAACAATTGCCTTGTCCATCATACCATTCTCTAATGATGTGATCCCGTTCATCAAATTACAACACATGTCTATGGCTAGGAAACTTAACCATCTTTGGTTAACGAGCTAGTCAAGTAGAGACATACTAGGGACACTCTGTTTGTCTATGTATGCACACATGTACTAAGTTTCTGGTTAATACGATTCTAGCATGAATAATAAACATTTATCATGATATAAGGAAATATAAATAACAACTTTATTATTGCCTCTAGGGCTGTAACATCCCAAATTTTCAATTTGGAATGTTATACATTAGATCATCAATGCATATCATATTTTATTTTGCATTTTGGTTGATCCTAGAAATTCTACGCAACTCAATGACCCACGGAGAGAGTTGGGGATTTCGTTATTTTCATATTTGAGTTCTCTCAAATTTTGAGAATAGGATCATTTGATTTTATTTATTTTATAATCTATTATTTCTATTACAAAAATATGAGAGAGGGAATAAAATGACTTTCCCAAAATAAAGAAATATTGAGGATTTAATAATAAAATCAAATAAGGTTTTATTTCGGAGTTTTTCGGTATTTTATTTGAATTTAGGAAAAATGTGCATTTTTCAAAATTGCATTTAGGTCCCAAATAAATGTTCACCTTGTGCGGCTTGATTTTAGAAGCCCGTGAAAATTTATTTCGGTATTTTTGGAGTCCGTTTAGTATTTTTTTTTATTTTTTCTTCCGAGCGAAATAATTAAAAAAAAGTGAACCAACCTACGGGCCGTGTCCGACTAGGACTCCGGCCCGACTAGCCTTTATAAGCCGGGGGAGGCCCAGCCCCAGCTCCACCCAAACCCTAGCCGTCGCGCCCCAGCCCTGCGCCGCCGCCAGCCGCCGCCGCCTCGCCGCCCGCGCCGCGCGCCGCCACCTGGGCCGCCGTCGCCCGCCACCACGCCGCCGCCCGGTCGCCGCCGCCGCCGCCGAGGTTCGCCGCGCCTCGACTTCTGTGCCCTCGGTTCTTTTTAAAAAAAATTAGATCAGTTTTTCCGTCGGTTTTTTTTAGTTTTGGTTTTTTTAAATAGATCGGTTTTTCTGGTTTATTTAAATAGCGAGCGTTCGTCCGTTCGTTCTAGCGAGCGTTCGTCATTTTTCTTTTTCTCGGATTAAATCCGCGATTTTTCTGATCGCGATTCCTGATCCGATTTTGTTTTAGTATAACTTTTCGCTCGTTTATCGGAATCAGGCGGTTCAAGCACCTAGAGTTTCGTCTCGAAACCCTCTATCCGTTTAATCAACTTAAACAAGTTTTTGCTACTGTAAAATTTGCCCTAGATCCAGATTACTAGAACGAAGTTGTTTTCTTTCGCCGTTTGACTTTCGTTGCTTCGTTCGATTTGATTCTTTTTACCAACCGGAGTTCTTAGGTTGAACCTTCTGGTTAGATTTCTTATTTGAGTTTTACCTGTGCATTAGATGAGTACTTATTGTATGCTTGTTTGTTTGTCTGCGATAGAATACCTGGAGTGTGCCACCTGTTACTTCGAATCGTTAGGTTTCGCGGATCATCAGCAAGGCAAGTAACACTTTGATCATACCTTTTCTACAACCCAGTTTTATTGCATTAGATCAATCCTCACACATTGCATGGTTAGGATCTAATTAAATTGTGGGATGGGAAGTAGATGAGGTATTACCTATTACCTGTTATTATCAAACCTTTGGGAGTTACTTCTACGTTTGCTTATTGTGCCATGCTATGCCAGTAGACGTGGATTGGGTGAGTGATATCCATGACAGATGTGAGTTTGATTAATTAATGGTTTATCTAAGGTGGCAACTTAAACACACATCTGGGTGGATTGAGGCACCTGGGTATTCCAGGACTTGGCTGTTTTCTTTTGGACCGCCACCCAGGCTCAAAGGGATCATGAGACTATTCATACTAGAAACTTCCGTGTGCAGCCACAAGCTATTATGGGATCTAGCATAGTTGACTAAGTCATGCGAACTCTTACAGTGGTAGACTAGCAGATGTAGGGGATGTAGGTGGTACGGTCTACCCGATCGTAAGGTGCTAGCGCTTCTGAAAGGCTATGTCTCGGTCATCCGTCTTCTCAAAAACCATGTAGTGCGAGAAACCAAACGGAGGCGATCGAGTCTTGTGGGGAAAAGTGTGCAAACCTCTGCAGAGTGTAATAAACTAATCATGGTTAGCCGTGTCCCCGGTTATGGACATCTTGAGTATCTAGTACCTGGATTATCATTTGAATCTCAACATGTTACTCTAAATTAATTTTGTTGGGTTATGTTTAATGATGATGCTTAATTGGGATTGAGAATGCTGTCAACCATTCTCAATGTTTAACAACTACCATGATAGTTAAATAAATTTATTCTTTTGAAGTAGGGAAAAATTGGCTTTACGAAAAACTGTAACCATAGAGCTTTCCACCAGCCAAATATGCATATAGTATAGCTGTTTCATTCCATTACTCTCTATGTGTTACATTGCCAGCATATTCCATGTGCTGACCCGTTTCGGGCTACAACGTTAATGTTGCAGACTTTTTCAGACGACAATTAAGGAGTTTTTAGGTCGTGGTTCTATACTCAGTGATGCCGTTGGAGTTGATGGACTCACTTATCTTCCAAGCCTTCCGCTGTTATCGTTATTAGATGGCCTTAAGCCATATTTATTGTAATAAGTTCTCTTTTGAGACACCGATGTAATAAGTGTGTGATTGCTACTCTGCTATAAATCCTCCGAGTACTGTGTGGTGTCAGCATTACTGATCCAGGGATGACACTGGAGCACAGAGATCAGACTGTTTGAGGTCTGGTCGCTACAAGGGCATATTTCTTTTAGTCTCCCACTTGCACTAGAGTCAATAATCTAGATTACATAGTAATGATTCTAACACCCATGGAGTCTTGGTGTTGATCATGTTTTTCTCGTGAGAGAGGCTTAGTTAACAGGTCTGCAACATGGAGTCTTTATGTCTCCGTCCTTGACTTGATCGAGGATGGAATTGAAGCATCTCTTGATGTGCTTGGTTCCCTTGTGAAATCTGGGTTCCTTTGCCAAGGCAATTACACCAGTATTGTCACAAAATATTTTCATTGGACCCGATGCACTAGGTATTACACCTAGATCGAATATGAACTCCTTCATCCAGACTCCTTCATTTGCTGCTTTCGAAGCAGCTATGTACTCCGTTTCACACATAGATCCCGCCACGACGCTCTGCTTAGAACTGCACCAACTGACAACTCCACCATTCAATAAAAATACGTATTGAGTTTGTGACTTAGAGTCATCCGGATTAGTGTCAATGCTTGCATGGACGTAACCATTTACGATGAGCTCTTTGTCACCTCCATAAACGAGAAACATATCCTTAGTCCTTTTCAGGTATTTTAGAATGTTCTTGACCATTGTCCGGTGATCCACTCCTGTATTACTTTGGTACCTCCCTGCTAAACTAATAGCAAGGCACACATCAGTTCTGGTACACAGAATTGCATACATGATAAAACCTATGGCTGAGGCATAGGGAATGACTTTCATTTTCTCTCTATCTTCTGCAGTGGTCGGCCATTGAGTCTGACTCAACTTCGCACCTTGTAACATAGGCAAGAACCCATTCTTTGACTTATCCATTTTGAACTTCTTCAAAACTCTATCAAGGTATGTGCTTTGTGAAAGTCCAATTAAGCGTCTTGATCTATCTCTATAGATCTTGATGCCCAATATACAAGCAGCTTCACCGAGGTATTTCATTGAGAAATTCTTATTCAAGTATCCTTTTATGTTATTCAGAAATTCAGTATCATTTCCGATCAAAAATATGCCATCCACATATAATAGTTGAAATGCTACAGAGCTCCCACTCACTTTCTTGTAAATAAAGGCTTCTCCAAAAGTGTGTATAAAACCATATGCTTGACCAGTCCATAAATGGATCACTGGAGCTTGGTTAGCACCTTTTGCATCAACAAAACCTTCTGGTTGCATCATATACAACTCTTCTTTAAGATATCCATTAAGGAATGCAGTTTTGACATCCATTAAGATATCCGGTCCATAAATGGATCGCTGGAGCTTGCACACTTTGTTAGCACCTTTTGGATCGGAAAAACCTTCTGGATGCATCATATACAACTCTTCTTTAAGATATCCATTAAGGAATGAAGTTTTGACATCCATTTGCCAAATTTCATAATCATAAAATACGGCAATTGCTAACATGATTCGGACAGACTTAAGCATCGCTACGGGTAAGAAGGACTCATCGTAGTCAACTCCTAGAAATTGTTTTATGTTGCAAGAGTTATTTGCTTGGTTTTGGTGTTTTCCGAATCGACTTCTTCGATCTTTATGGTCTTTTGAGTGATTGTTTATGTGTGGTTACTATTGCTTGATTTCGATAGATTGACCGGAGTGTGACGAGTAGACCTATCAAGAGTTATGAGTGCGGATCATCTTCATCAACATTGCAGGCAAGTTCACACTTTGATCATACCTCTTTCATACCTTTTTTATTGCATTAGATCAAACCTCCAACATTGCATGATTAGGATCTAATTAAATCGTGGGATGGGAAGTAGTTGAGGTAGTACCTATTACCTGTTTATTATCAAACCCTTGGGAGTTACTATTACGTTATGCTTACATTGCCATTCTATGCTCATAGACGTGGATTGGGTTTGGAGAGTATTCATGACAGATGTGAGTTTGTTAATTAATGGTTTACTTAAGGTGGCAACTTAAACACACATCTGGGTGGATTGAGGTACCTGGTTATTCCAGGATTTCCTGTCTAGGCACCTGGGTAGACCAGGATTGCCTGTTTTTTTATGGACCACCACCCAGGCTCAAAGGGATCATGAGATTATTCATACTAGAAACTTCCGTGTGCAGCCACAAGCTATTATGGGCTCTAGCATAGTTGATTAAGTCGTGCAAACTCTTACAGGGTAGACTAGCAGATGTAGGGGAAAGTAGGTGTAACGGTCTATCCATCGTAAGGTGCTAGCGCTTCTGAAAGACTATGTCTCGGTCATCCGTCTTCTCAAACACCATGTAGTGCGAGAAACCAAATGGAGGCGATCGAGTCTTGTGGGGAAAAGTGCGCAAACCTCTGCAGAGTGTATAAACTAATCATGATTAGCCATGTCCCCGGTTATGGACGTCTTGAGTATCTAGTACTTGGATTATCATGTGAATCTCATCATGTTACTTTAAATTAAGTTTGTTGGGTTTAATGATGTTACTTAATTGGGATTGAGAATGCTGTCAACCATTCTCAATGTTCAACAACCACCATGATAGTTAAATAAAATTTATTCCTTTGCGGTAGGGAAAAATTGGCTTTTCACAAAAACATATAACCATAGAGCTTTTCCACCAGCCATATATGCATGTAGTGATAGCCATTATTCATCATTCTCTATGGTGTGAATTTGCCAGTACATTCAATGTACCGACCCTTTGTGGCTGCAACGTCTCATGTTGTAGGATTATCTTACGACGAGTAAGTGATACGTTAGGGTTACGATTTCTACACTCAACTTTGCCGTTGGTGTTGATGGGAATCCACAACCTTGTTACTTCCGCTATTTAGATTGAGGTAATAGTATTTACGTTACGTTTACATGTGATTTACCTCTGTTATAAATCCTCGAGTACTGTGTGTGTCAGCATACCGATCCAGGGATGACACTTAAGCATAGAGACTTGATCCATACGGGTCGGGTCGCTACAGATACGCCTAATTGATGTGAGACTATCTTCTCCTTTTTGTCTTCTCCACCATCATATTCTATTCCACCTATAGTGCTATGTCCATGGCTCACGCTCATGTATTGTGTGAAAGTTGAAAAGGTTTGAGAATGTCAAAAGTATGAAACAATTGCTTGGCTTGTCATCGGGGTTGTGCATGATGTGAATATTTTGTGTGGTGAAGATGGAGCATAGCCAGACTATATGATTTTGTAGGGATAAATTTCTTTGGCCACGTTATTTTGAAAAGACATGATTGCTTTATTAGTAGTCTTGAAGTATTATTGTTTTTATGTCAAATGATAGACTATTGCTTTGAATCACTCGTATCTTAATATTCATGCCATGATTAGATATGTGATCAAGATTATGCTAGGTAGCATTCCACATCAAAAATTATCTTTTTTATCATTTACCTACTCGAGGACGAGCAAGAATTAAGCTTGGGGATGCTGATACGTCTCCGTCGTATCTATAATTTTTTATTGTTCCATGCCAATATTCTACAACTTTGATATACTTTTGGTAACTTTTTATACTATTTTTTGGGACTAACATATTGATCCAGTGCCAAGTGCTAGTTCCTGTTTGTTGCATGTTTTTTGTTTCGTAGAATATCCATATCAAACGGAGTCCAAACGGGATAAAAACAAACAGAGATTTTTTTGGAATATATATGATTTTTGGGAAGAAAAATCCATGCGAGACGGTGCCCGAAGTGGCCATGAGGCAGGGGGCGCGCCCCTGACCCTCGTGGGCCACCCGTAAGGAGGTTTGTGCCCTTCTTTCGCCGCAAGAAAGATAATTTCCGGATAGAGATCATGTTAAAATTTCAGCCTAATCGGAGTTACGGATCTCCGGGAATATAAGAAACGGTGAAGGGGAAGAATCTGAGAACGCAGAAACAGAGAGAGACAGAGAGACATATCCAATCTCGGAGGGGCTCTCGCCCCTCCCATACCATGGAGGCCAAGGACTAGAGGGGAAGCCCTTCTCCCATCTAGGGAGGATGTCAGGGAAGAAGAAGACGAAGGGGCCCCCTCTCCCCTTCTCTTCCGGTGGCGCCGGAACGCTGCCGTGGCCATCATCATCATCACCGTGATCTACACCAACACCTCCGCCATCTTCACCAACATCTCCATCACCTTCCCCCCTCTATCTACAGCGGTCCACTCTCCTGCAACCCGATGTACCCTCTACTTGAACATGGTGCTTTATGCTTCATATTATTATCCAATGATGTGTTGCCATCCTATGATGTCTGAGTAGATTTTCGTTGTCCTATCGGTGGTTGATGAATTGCTATTATTGATTTAATTTGCTTGTGGTTATGTTGCTGTCCTTTGGTGCCCATCATATGATTGTGTGCGTGGATCGCACCCTAGGGTTAGTTGTATGCTGATAGGACTATGTATTGGAGGGCAAGAGTGACAGAAGCTTCAACCTAGCATAGAAATTGATGCATACGGGATTGAAGGGGGACCAATATATCTTAATGCTATGGTTGGGTTTTACCTTAATGAACATTAGTAGTTGCGGATGCTTGCTAGATTGACCCCCTCTTGATGAGAAGATCGTTGGTGACGACGATGACAATGATTTCCCCCTTCGGGAGGGAAGTTTCCCCGACAGAATATCTCCGCCGGAGCCCTAGATTGCTTCTGCCTAGGTTCCGCCTCGAGACAGTGGTGCTTCGTATCGAAAGCTTCCTTATGATTTTTTTCTAGGTCAAAAGACATCATATAGCAGAAGTTGGACACCGGAGGCCTGCCGGGGGCCCCACAAGCCACAGGGGCGCCCCTAGGGGGTTGGGTGCGCCACCCAGGCTTGTGGCCTCCTAGTGGGTCCCCTTTGGTATTTTCTTCGCCCAATATTTTTTATGTATTCCAAAATAATTCATCGTAAATTTTCAGGACTTTTGGAGTTTTGCAGAATAGGTCTCTCAAATTTGCTCCTTTTCCAGTCCAGAATTCCAGCTGCCGGCATTCTCCCTCTTCATGTAAACCTTGTAAAATAAGAGAGGAAGGGCATAAGTATTGTACCAAAATAGGTAATAACAACACATAATGCAATAAATATCAATATAAAAGCATGATGCAAAATGGACGTATCAGGGGTGTCACAGACGAAGAGTGAGAGACTAAAGGTAGGGTTAGCTCCAAGTAGAAATTTTCGTGGGGACGGTGTAGGTTCGTGCGGGCCAAGACGGGCCAGGTTGATTTGGCGGGCATGCCCGGGTGCATCCGGGTCTTCCCATATCCACCCCATATATAGACTAGATATGGGTTAGCCCGGACGTACAACGACCATTTAGGTTAGAAAAAGTAATCGGTCACTGACCGGGTTGTCTGTCCTGTCATTATGAAAAGTCCAGTTGTAGATGCTCTTAAGCATGTCATCCAGTGATACGATATTTGTGGAGACAACCTCTAATTCTATATCCAACTCTTCAAGGGGCTGGATCAAATCTAGCATCCCCTTATTCATGGACATACTCTACTTGTACAAAATTTTGGTGGTACCCAGTTGGATGTATCACATCCATCTAACTTCGGGGAAATGTTTGGACGTGCATCCAAAATCAATCAAACAAAAAAGCATCAAATCCATCCAAATTCAAGCATCCTAAATTAATTATACATACCACGTTCATCATAGTCTCATAGTACTTAAATAACCGAAGCAATTTCCTCCTTTGGGAAGTCTATAGGATCGGGTTCCTATAGAAAAATTTCATTTTGAGCCCTTGATTTGTAGGAATAGGTTAATAAAAAATCAGATTCTATGAATCAAATGACCTGAAAGTGCTAGTTATCGACTAGAGGGGGTGAATAGGTGATTTTTATGGAAGTCTTCGAGACAGGCAATGTCTTCGAAGACAGGGAGTTAAAGCAGTAACTAAACAAGATACAGCGGAAGATAAACTACACCAGCCATGCAAGAATGTCAAAGTACAATACATGTGATGCAGGAAGACAAGTAGCAGCTAGGTAGAATAGATCAGAATTGGAAGATAGTATGAAGACAAATATGGATTCAGAGTGAATGTCTTCACACAATGTCTTCAAACAGAACAGGAAAGCAAATACTTCACAAAGCTAAACTGTAAGTAAAGTCATGTAGTGATAGAACCAGTTGCTCGATGAATACAAGGATTTGGTACACCAGTTCCAGTTGCTGTGACAACTGTACGTCTAGTTAGGAAGGCTGAGATTGAACTCAGAAGACAACGTCTTCACCTTAATCGCCGTGAGCTAAGACCCGCAAATCTCGCCCAATTACTCAGTTAAGTCTTCAAGGTAGACTTCCAAACCATCACAGACTATGTTCATCGACAATCCACAATGACTATTGGATGCTCAGAATGCAATGCCTAACTGACTGGAAGATCACAGTCTTCAAGTGCAATAAGTCTTATGTTCATGCAGAACAGAAAGGCTTCAATGATGCTTAACTCTCTTTGGTCTCTAGGTGTTTTGGGTTTGTCCTCGCAAGGATTCTGTCTCAAAGGATTTGGAGGTGGGTTGCTCTGAAACGACAAAAGCCATGCACTAACTCGGAGCAGCCACCAATTTATGGTGGAGGGGGTGGGCTATTTATAGTCAGGAGGCAACCCGACATGATATGTCCAAAATGACCCTCGGTCAATGGACAATCGACACATGTTCAATGGCCGGATTTCAAACACATGCGACAGCTTGACTTGGGCTACAAGTAAAGCCGGCTCATCCAACTCAGGATAAGATTTTCTCTCAT
Organism: Triticum aestivum; assembly: GCF_018294505.1. Taxonomy (NCBI): domain Eukaryota; kingdom Viridiplantae; phylum Streptophyta; class Magnoliopsida; order Poales; family Poaceae; genus Triticum; species Triticum aestivum. Next base: position 132,446,258 of record NC_057794.1, read on the forward strand.
TTGTCTTTACTCAAAGACATAGGATTTTGGTTGAACATCACATCAGTTTTCTGACTTTGTTTACCTTGACACCACTTAATAGTTTGGTGGTTCCTATGACTCAATAAAGAAGAAAAAGAAACAACGAAAGAAACTATGTCTTCGCACTCCATTGTATTCAACGAATGTCTTCACATGTCATTATCCTTGATACAAATTTCTTCGTGAACCACCATTGTCTTCAATGTCTTACATTTTCAGGGGTCATCTTCGATGGATAAACCGAATCAATAGGGACTTCTACCTGTGTTCTCGTGTGAATCTCATAAACACATTAGTCCCTCAACCAAGTTTGCCGTCAATACTCCAAAACCAACTAGGGTTCCACTAGATGCACTTACAATCTCCCTCTTTTGGTAATTGATGACAAACTGGTTGAAGTTTTCAACGAGGACAAAATATATGAAAGATAAGGAATGTGGTCATTGGCTTCATGAAATTGGAGGGGCTCCCCTTGAAGATGTGCATATAAGTAATTTGCCTTTGAATGCAAATGCACATGACATGATTTTCTTTGTGGAGATCTCCCTCTTTTCATGAAATCAAATCAAAATGCATACATGAATAGTTCGAAGATAATGTCATGCACAATGAAAAATGGGCATCTGCAGAATGACTTCATGTGCACTATACTAATTTTGATAACGTGCACGAAACGGAAGTAGAAAATGTAGTAGATGTCCCATCTGGACTTAAGTTTACAACTCAAAACCATTGATGTTCAATAACGAGAGTTGTAAAACTTAAGCAAAATATAGCACGCCCGACCAAAATACTTGCTTGAAGACTATCAACCCATATGCTTCTCCCCCTTTTGTCATCAAGTGACCAAAAAGGAATGAACACATAGGGTGTATAAGAATTCCCGGATGGAGGTGGTGAAGATGTTGGTGCAGTCATGTCAGTGGCGGTGTTGGGCAGTTCAGAGGGGCCTAATGCAGCATCGTGATGCAGTGAAGCCAAAGCTGGTGAATTGGCATTGTCTTCGTCATCGATCACACAAGCATGAACTGTTGGTGTAGATGATGAGTACTCAGAGTCTTCAATTGAAGGGGTAGCATGCCACTTGCAGATTCAAGGGGCTTGGAGCCAAACTTGAAATTCTCCTTGAAACCATCGACAACAAGATCATCTTCAGAGCACAGAAGTGTGAGGCTCTTCCAAGCGCGACAATTGGCTTCATGTGCAACAAAAGCATTTTTGGTTGAGAGTTTGTGAATGCGATTGACATCACCAAGTAGGCTCTGCATTAGTGCTTCATCCAGTCATGATGCTTATCTTGTTTCTGATGAAGAGAAACAAGAAGCTCCCTGTCTGTCATGACTCTTGGGTGCTTCTGAGGCCTTTGTGGAACAGTGATGGTAGTGGCTTTAGTTTCAGTTTGACATGGTTATCGAATCTGACCATCAAGTCCAGAACTTGAGGCCGCATTAGGAAGATGAGTGGCTTCCATATGCACAGAGTGGCTTGACTCGACAAGTCTTGGATTTTTATCTGCTGATGGGTAGATGACTTCATGAGGAGCATGGACTTCAGGAAGAAATATGTGATGCGTACGGCCAGAAGGTTCATATTGAATAGATGAACGGGTCTTGATGTGACACATGATCCTAGTGTGTAGAACTTGAGGCCAAACAGATCCATGCGAGAAGCTGGAAGTTGCCGGATGAAGAAGTCATGTGTATTGAATCTGATGCCATTGATGACATAGTATACCAATGTCTTCATGAATGCTTCAAGCTGGACTGAAGATGAATGCCCTTTAGTTAACCACAGAGTATGTCAAAGAATGTGATAAACAGTGTGAGGCAGATAATCAAGGTCTTGTACAAAGAAGACAGTGGGGTATTCAGGTTCAACTAGCAATGGCTTCATCATGGTGAGCATCTCAGTCATATTGGGCTCTGGCTTGTGGAAAATGCTCTCAACTTCTCTTTCATAGGCAGCACACCGGGATTGTAGTTATCTTCAGAAATGCGCAGGTTGGTTAGCTCACGAAGCTCTTGAGCGTGAACCTTATGGTGTACATCTCCTGTCATCCACTCAATAACCCAAGTATTTGGATCCCTGTTGTAGCCTGAAATGTGAAGTGTTGCATAAAATTTGAGAGTCAACTCCCCGTTCCAGTGTTCCTTCTCAAGGACAGAGGGAAATATCTCGGAAGCATTCCAATGCCTAGTCAAAGCATGGTAGGCCAGTCATAGCTTCCAGATCGAGACGCCTATGAGGATGAATCCAATCTTGATTGTATAGCACACATGTGTAGTAGCTGTGCTGCAGGTGGCTCCAGAACCTATGAGATGATATGGATTGCTTATTATACGGGTTCTTGTCACTATCAAAGAAGGTGTTGTGCTCTCTGAAGCTAAGCACACTGAAAGTGCAGTCTATAGATGCAGCACTACGGAGCCTAAGAAGTCGAGGCATTGACTTCTGAGTCTGGGGCCTGTTATGGATGTTGAATTCGTATTGGGGTCCAGGTACTTTAGGAGGGACAATATTTGGCCATGGAACATGCACGAGTAGGATTTCAGGCCCAGATTTATCTTCTGCCATGACTAGACCATGATTGGTCTCAAGATGAGCATTGTCTTCAACCACATGGACTTCACTGGCTTCATGCTGAGCATTGTCTTCAGCCACAATAGTTTCATTGGCTTCAGTGGTATCGGCTTCAGCGGAAGGAGTGGTAGACATTGTGACTTCAGGTTGCACAAACTCAGTGGTGGTGATTGCAGCAACGACTTCTTGATTTTCATTGGCTGATGCAGCCAGAACGTCTTTGGCATGTTTGACTTCAGACTCAGTGGCAGTACTTGAAGGGGTGGCTTCAGGAAACACTTCACGTGTAACAGAACTGGCAGGTTGCACATCCTCTTTAGGAATACTTGACATGGAGGAGGAGGGCCTTGGGCCTTTTCGAAGCCAACAGAACACTGGCGATGCTTGTGGAGAGGGTGAACATCCCACCAAAACTAGCATTGGTTCCTCATACATGTCTTAAAGTGTGGTGGTTGGTTCAAACACCCAACACGTAGCTCCGAAGTGTGCCCCCTACATGGAAGGCACTACCGTCAGCACTTAGAGGGGGAAACTGCGACGGAGGTTCAACCCAGAGGGAATCTTGTGATAGGTTGGGCCCAAATTTTGTTTTAAAATGTTCCTATGGGGCTAACCTACCACAACCAGGTGGAAAAGTCCATTGCGGAACTCCGCACGGTCACCCCAATTCGTATCCCAGGTGGTAATGCTAGTGGTGCTTCTACCACGAGCTATGGATCACCTCTTTTTGTAAGTACCCTAGTCTCAATATGCAAATTTTCATAGTTACAACATTTTTGATGCTGCAAACTTAGAACTAGACAAAATGCCATGCTTAATGCCATCCTAAACGGTTGTGATTCTTCATTTTGTAGTGATGATGCTATTTGGAGGTGGACTTTGGGTTCTGGCGGTGGGCGGTGCTCGTCGGCCGACGATCTTCTTCCTTAGGGTTTCATGTTATGTAGTTTCTTTAGTTGGTATACTTTGTGTGATACATATGTGTGTGATGTGGATGACTCCGTGCTATGTGGATGATGTTATATATTTGATTTTTGTGATGATATATATGTGGATGATGCTATGTTGGTTTGGATGATGCAATGTGTGATGGTGATGCTCTTATATATATATTACCTTTGCTGCTGTAGTTGTTTTAATTGAAGGGCAGAAGCAAAAAACAAACAAATGCCGGTGGCCAGATCAAAAACCATCGGCATGGGTGATCAATGATGACGGCTTTACTATGCCGACATGCAAGGGAGGTTTACCAACGCTATCTATGCCGACGGACACCGTTGGCATAGGCTATGCCGGCCGGATCAAAAGCCGTCGGCATAGCCAGTGATTCCTCTAGCGAATAGCTTAGCCGTTTTGCCACGTTGCAACCTGAGATAGATCATAGTTGGCCTTGTAACCTTGTTGGTGGTCATGCGTCACTACTCATTTGCCTCCTCTTTCCTTTTACTTGTTTCTTCATTTGTAAGGTTCTTATCCTTAAGGCCGGGCGCTGACCTTTTCTCTAAAAAAAGGTGTAGCATGCATGTGTGCAATTTTTCAGTCAACACACACATTCCCTCTCTTGATCGTGGCTAACCCACAATCGCCATCGTGGCGTCGTGCCCTCTGTACTCCCTGTATAAGTATACACAAGTGGTGTGTTTGGTTGCCCGCATCCACTCCAACCAGACCCGCACGGGAAGAATTTGGCCCGTTTAGTTGGATGGGTCGCATCCAAATATTGGTCCGCACGGAATTTAAAGCACTCCCCAGCCATGCCCGCTATGAGCGGTCGAATCGGCAACTTCTAATGAGCCAGGCCGAGTTGAGCCACCTCGAACGCATGTGGTGAGTCCTCTTGCACGGGAGCATGCGGCCCAGTATAGAGCATGTACGTTGTTTCTTCTTCCACCTCGAGTAAGCTCCTTCTCTAATCTCCTTTCTTCCGTCCCTTCTAATCTACGTAATGGTGCTTTGATTCGAATAAACTTTACACAGAAAAGATGAACATTGATGTTATGGTTCCATTTTTGTGACCAGTTCATAGTTTCACCGACCGTAAATTTTCAATTGCGTGCTCATATTTGCAGCTATTTTGGGCGAATTTTGTCAAATTCGTCTCGCACGGTCGACCGCTTGAAATTTCCTTAGACTAATAGCTTCATCTTGCAGTTTCACATGACTTTCGTGTGCAAATGTTCTGTTTCGATGATAATAGACGAGTAGATCTAACCTCTTGCTTGTGGAACGTACATATGCATATGTGTGATCTTTGTTAATGACACTCCTTAGTCTCAGTCTCCTCTCCCATGTCCTGTTACAGTGGCGTCACTGTCGGCGTTGTTCCTCTCGGTGTCCTCTCCCGCGTGCCGTTGCACTAGTGCCACCACCGGTCCTCCTCTCCCGCGTCCTATTGCACTCGGGCAGTCGTCGTTCCTCTCTGTCTTCTCTCCCACGTCCTACTACACTCGGGTGATCGTCATTGCTCTCTATCTTCTCTGCCATGTCCTGCTACACTAAACCATCATCGACGTCATTCCTCTCGATCTCCTTGCTTGTGTCCTACTACACTGGCGTCGTCGCCAGCGTTGTTCTTTTTGGGCTCCTGCTCGGCGTCTTCCTACAATGACGCGGCCATGGCGTGCAAACTGCATTTCCCCTCCGTCTTTTTCCACCTCATCGCCATGGCGTCTAGTGTTATGCGTAGTTGTTAACCTTGTTGGATGGACGCCTTGTTGTGCCCGGCGCCCCCCCCCCCCCCCCCGGCGTTTTTCCTCTCGGTCACCTCTTCCTCAGCCTACACTGACGCCGCCATCGCGAGCACACTGTTAAGAACTCTACTGTAACTTTATTGTCATGTCTAGGTGTTAACTCTTAATCACATTGCATGTATGCAACCAAACACCGGGCACTTGCATCAGCCTAGCCAATGCACGCAACGGCAGGCAAAAAAATGCTCCCCTAATGCAGGCAGCCTTATATGCATGTAACCACACTAAGTGCGGATAATGATTTTTTTTGCCTGCGTTAGCTCAACCAGGCTCACATGGGACAAGTATCCAATCAAAGTGCTAAAAAACGATGCAAGTAACCAAACGCCAGAAAGGGCATGATGATCATATGTTAGGAACTCTTTGCTCGCCTTATATGTTTTTTTTCAGACTTTTCCCGTCGCATACGTATACATTGTACGAACGGGCGCACACCTCTTCATGCGAGCTGGGTCAGCCCGTTTATATATTATTTCTTTAGCTGGGCCGGCCTGTTTATATTATTTTTCCAGAGTTTATAACCCGCAAAAAAAATTGTTAGCATGTCAGGATTCGAACCTGAAACTTCTTGGTCCAAAGTTCGACGTGCTAACCGACCAACCACGATTAGTTGACGTCGTTACATTCTTTTTCTCCTTTCTCTTTTCTTTTTTCCTTTTTCCTATTTTCTTGTTTCTTTTTTCTCATTTTTTTCAAATGATTTTGTTCGGTTTTTATTTCCCTTTTTCTTGTTTCTTTTTCCCTCCTTTTCCCATTAGTTTGTTCAGTTTTTATTTTCCCTTTTTTTCATTTTCGTTTTCTTTTCTTTCTAGTTCCTTTTTGTTTCCCCTTTTCTTTGGCAATGTGCACACTTTTTTCAATTACTATTTAAAATAATAATCAATGAACTATTTTTCAAATTTGTGAACGTGTTTTCAAATTTGATGTTTTTTTTCAAATTTGAGAACTTTTTCTAAAATTAATGATAGCTTTTTCAACACTGGTGAACTTTTTTTCACACGCATCAGATGAGCCTAAATTTTTTCCACACACTAGAATCATCATGGCATGCATCCATGGCAAGTTCTATCGACTTTTGACATTTTTGCATTTTCTATGGTTTGCCCAGTGAAAAAACCCTCAAATATTGGCCGAACGTGACACAACGTGTGTTCGGTGTCTAAATTCGTTGAAATTTTGCATGTAGTACTAGAATGGGCATGCCCAGTTGCCTACAAAAGTTGTGTATTTATGAATGTCCACATGTACATCATGTACAACGGAGGGTTTTGGTTAAGACGGAAGAGGTGGTCTCATAGCACTTTTTCACAAACATCAAATGGACCTAAATGCGTTATGTTCATTTAACGCATGTCGAGAAACAACATGCTCTCAAAACAGAGCCTAATGACCTACCCGGACACCCTACATTAAATATTGTGTTATTTTGGACATTCTTGAAATGATCCTAACTTTTTTGAGTAGGTGGGTATGCCCATGATAGGCATCATGTCAGGTTTTAAAGGAAAAAAGTATTTGAGATCATAATGTAAACAAATAGTATAAACTGTTATGACAAGTTTTTAACGTAACAAATACAGAGTAAGTACAAAGGGAGAAAATTGAACTCAGTCAATGTTTTTTCAAAGCATTTAATAAATATTTGAAGGAAAAAAGTCATAATGTAATACAGTTAGTTGAAACTGTTATTTTGATATTCCAAAATATATTTCAATGTTGTGAACAAGTTTCAAAAAGAAAATTTAAGTTTAAAAGGGAGAAAATGAATTAACAAAGAGCAGAAAAAAAAGAAAAAGAAAATAGAAAGAAAAAACTTAGGCCTCGGCCGAACTAGGAGATGACACCGGTCCGCTCGGGCTGCTGTTGAGCCGAGGCAAGTGCTCATGGATTTGAAAAAGCTCAACGATTCAAAAAATGTCCCTGTTTTCAAATTTCGTTCACAAATTAAAAACATGTTCCCATTTTCAAACTTGTTCAGAAACTCAAATTCCTTTGGGGCAGTTTCTAATAATATTCACGCTTTCAAATTCTTTTCCAAATTTCAAAAATATTGATGTTTATTAAAACAATACCAAAAAAATATCGTTTCAGATTGTTGCTCTTTCTTTTCACGAAAATAATTTTTGAAATTTTGAACAAATGCATGTGCATGGCGAGGTCTAGTTGAGGAGCTCGTAGTCAACGCTTTAAGCGCCATTTAGGAAGCTAGCGCTCGCGCGCATGCCAGTGGGCTGCGACCCAATATTGCGCAAGCTCGCTCGCTTTGCCCGCTAGCTTTGAATAAAGTTCACGAATTTCGAAAAGTTAAGAAGTTTGAAATACAGCTCACGCATTTTAAAATTGTTCACGAGTAAAAGTTAAAAAATCTCATGAAATTGAAAAAGGTTCACAAGTTTGATTTTATTTTTTTGTGAATTTTCAATTACCATGGGTTAAATTTTTAAGAAGATAATGATTTGTAAAAACATTTACGCATTTGAATTTTTTTACTAGTTATATTAAAAAATATGAATTTGAAAAAGTCACGAGTGTGGAAAAAATTCACAAATTTGGAAATAGTTTGCAGATTTTGGAAAATGTTTCACAAATTTTTAAAAACTTACAAACCCAAAGGAAAATTCCTGACAAATAAAAGTGAAAAAGGGAAAGGAAATATAAAATGAAAATGGGAAAAGTAAGAGAAAAAACCGAGCGAAAACCATGCATAAAAAAACTAAAAGTAAAATCGTCCGGGAAAACCATGTAAAACTAGAACCGGAAATGTAGGCAACAAGAAGAAAAAGATTTGGAACTATGGACAACAAGTAATCTATCTCAGGTGGTGACTCTGGTAGGACATAAACCTGTTTTTTTTTTCTTTTTTTTTGAGATCTCGTGGTACTGAGTTCTTATCCTAAGTGGTGCAACTATTTTTAAGCTAAAAATAGGAAGAAAAAATGTAAGTGGGCCGAGCCCAGGACAAAGCCTATAACCAGCGCCAAATATGAGTTGGGCTACAATACAACTTATCTACATACAAAAGCGGATATGATTTGTGAAAGGTCTATATTGTCCTTTATACGTTTAATGTGGGGGTCTATCGAAGTGGGACTCATGCGTACGGTGTGATATAACGCTGGACTTGGCCTCTTATCTCTATTTCTAATGGAGCAGTTGGTAGTCTCCGCCGGTTAATTTTCGTCCCACCTGTCATGGTTTTTTTCGTCCCGCCTTCGTTGGTTTTTTTTTGTAGATTTTTTTTCGTCCCCTCCCCCCACTTCATCGGTTTACGAGTTGGTTGAATAGTCCACCACTTTCGTCTGGTTTTTTTCGTCTGGTTTTTTTTGTCCCACCACCAATCACCTTACCATACTGGTTTCTTATATATCGGTTTATTTGTTTCTTTACTCTTTTATTGCAATCAACACTTTTCTAACATACAAAAGATCACGGATCTAATTTTCCTAGTTTATCTAAATAAATCGATTTTTCATTAATGCAATTTGTTTTAGAAAACAAATAACAGATTTTAAGGAAACAAATAATCTCTACTCCTAAACCTAAAGAAGGAGTCTGCGGTTGTGACGGTCGGTCGGTAGTCGTTTCATTTCGTACGTTCGCCTCGCTCGATCGGTCTCACCTCTATTCGCGCATAGTAAAAGGAAAGAGATCGCGCACGATAAAAGGAAAGAGAAGGAAACTTCCCTCGCTTGCCGTTTGCAATTTTCTTTCTACCAAATTAACGATGCAGCCACGCTAAAGAAAACCGATGCAGCCTCCTCACCAAAGGAAAAACAAACGGCTCACCAACTCCCGAGTCCCGAGCGAGGGTCCCCTACTCGTGCGCACGCCGCCGCCGTCCTTCCGTCCGAAAGCCCCACGGATGTCTCACCCCACGCCCGACCCCCACTCCGGTTTTTCTCGTACCCAGCCGCCGGCGACCGGAGTCGCTTCTCTCCTCCATCCGGTGGATCGGCTCGACCCTCCCCAGAATACCCATTCCCTTCGCTGCCTCCTGCTCCAACACCGATGGCCTGACGCCGCCGTCTCCTGGTAGGCCTACACGCCCACATGCCCAGCAACTACCGAGGTCGATGATGGAGCAGCCCCGAGACCCTCCTTGTGTTGCAGTGGGAGTGGAAGAGGCAAAGCACGCCCAGGGAATCTGCTGAGAAGACGTCGTCGCCACCGACCTTGAGGTACAGGTCTGTCTCCATGAGCTCGAGGAAGCCATGGCCGATGCATCCAACCACGGATGCCGCACCTTCGTGACTGCCACCCTCCCTCACTGCCCTACACAATCTACTCCTCGGTCACCTCATTGCCACCGGCGGCTTCAGTATGTCGTGATCGACCATGAATCTTCTTATTTTTCGATTTGGAGATTCAATCAGTTAGGATTTCATTTGGTTCCTTATCCCCTTTTGCAGGTTTTGTGAACTCCATTTGCAGAGGGAGCTTAAGTTTAATTTCATTTCAGGGAGAGTTGGCACATATGTCTCCTTGTAGTCTGATACTTTAGACTTCAGTACACATCAATATTTCTCCATTTTTAAGCTATACTACAAATGCTTAAGTACAGCTTCAGGTTTCAGTTACAGTTTATGCACATTGCCATGTTCTAAACTTCTGATCCATGGAGACATAGTATGTTTTCTACAAAAATAAATCATCGTAACCTAATCTCATGCAACTTGATGTACTATGCTTTGTTGTACTGAGAAGCTGCAAAGCCTAAGCCTCATGTAAAATATAGGAGGGCATCTCTGAAGCGATGGGGTGAATGATCTACATAATTTTTGGGATGCCGTAAATCTAAATCTTACCTCTCCCTCAGCCATTCGCGATCTGGCACCCCCCTGCATATATAGATAAGTACATGGTGTTTACCATAATTTACTTTTGCCTTTATAGTAGTCTTCTTAAATGTTTATTGTTGAGTATCTCATTTCCAGCATATTAGTAGAGGAGCCTGCAAGTTTGGATAGTTATGTTTGTTGATGGGATTCATTGTGCTGGTTAAAGTCATAATATATCAGTAGGTATGGCATGGGATTCATTGTTCTAGTTAGATGAGAGTAAATCATGGGACACATTTCACCGTATTGGATTATTTTGTTTAGAATTCTTTAGTCAGGTACCTTCTTTCTCTTAACACATCTCCCTCTACATGTTTTATATATTTACAACTTCCAATTTAATAGCAGATCTCAATACTTGCTTGCATGGTGAAAGAATGAAGAAATATATTTTATTTTGGCTCCTAGCTATAGTCTACAACTGGGTGTTCCAAGAATTTGTTTTGGCATGGTATTCTTTGCTACCTCTTCATGGGCGATCCTCCTTATTTGTTGGTTGATTATCTATGCAAGAATCTTGTCTAATGGTCGGAAATATATGGTCACATATTTGCTCCCGGGATTTAAGTTTAGTCAGAGCTGATCGACAAATGATCAGCCAATTAGTATAATTTTCTAGCTTAATACTTGTCACGTAAGTATGTTTTCCTTAATGTGATAGGCAATGTAAATTTTGTGGGTCTCTCAATTGCTATGAGCCTAATATAGTTAATCGGACAGCATGATTCTGATGGAAATGCAAAAGAAACAGAACCTGAAATAATAGTTAATTGGATTGCATGATTCCAATGGAAATGCAAAAGAAACAAACCTGGAATAATAGTTAATTGGATAGCATGATTCCGATGGAAATGTAAAAGAAACATATTTTTACTATTATTGTACAACATATTTTTATTTTATTATTTTACTGCTTAAAAAGAAAGTAAATCAAGACCTTGAGGAACGCTAAATATATATATGTAAATGAGGAAAGGAGAGCCTAAGTTCAAGGCATGTTCAGCTCCAATGACTTGCTCTCAATGAAGTGTTAGTCCTCTGAATATTTTTATTCCTCTGATCTCAAACATCGTCTACGCAAGAGTCTAAGCTTCGTCTGCCACTGCTCTTCAGTTCACGTCGTTGATGTTGTGAGGACTAACATCTCTTCAGTTCATGCCGCCAATGTTGTGAGGACTGACAGGACTTCAATGGGCATGGAGGATGCAACCTAGGGTGAGGGCATCAGTGCGTTAAGTTGGCGGGGTTGCGTCGGTGGGGGGCGGCAATGGCGGCAGCACCACCGATGTCCACCAGGATCTCTAGCCGCAATAGATCGAAGAACAACTTGGGGATGTCGTGCAGCTCCTGCGTGTAGTAGATAAATCACCGCCCAGATAAATCACCGGGACACTATACCAAATGTAGGGAAAGGCTGCGTACTATAGACCCAAAGTGGTCGGACCCTTCCCTGGACCCTGCGCAAGCGGGAGCTACATGCACCAGGTTGCCCTTTTTTACACTATACCAAATGTGTCGTTCATTGGGCCAGGATAAAAAATCTCAAGGGTGCCTCAAGTGCGACTCTAGCTATTGAAGTCAACGAACCTGACTACTTTCAGAGCCTAATAAGGATTTACAGTGAGTTCTCATAGTGGTCTATGTGCATGATGGGATGCTGGTACTGCTGTTCTACATTACTGTAGTTGTTATTAAGCAGATTTTGTCAAAGCAATTGCTATGTGTATGCCATTTTCTTGTTCTAGACGCGGCTGTTTTCCATGTTGTAGACATGGATATGATGATTGGTCGATGAATCAATTGATTTCTAATACTAACAATTGTGTTTCTGGCTATTCTAATACTGATAGTTTTGTTTCATTGTCCAGCGTTGAAACTATTCATATGGTGATGGATGCAGCATAACCATGAGTTGAAGTACATAATCTTCAAGGCTGTTTACCATTATCCAGCTGGTTTATTCGAATTTAGGTTTGTAGTAATTTATTCAACATCCAGGTTTGTAGTGTTAGCACTAATTTATTTAGTTTCATATTAGTACATTTCATATGTATAAAGGCATAAACATCTCTCATTTCTGAATAAGTTGTAGATGATTTCCTAGCTTTAAGTATATAGGAAACACACATTATATTCCATTCACTTGTTATCTGCACGTGTGGCAATTAATTTGGATAGGACCAGTTAAAGTACATCTCATTCAATGACGTTTTTTGTCGTGTGTTTTAAGTTTTTATTATTAGTAGCGCGGGTTTCTATAGCTAGCCCAATGATGACCCCCACTTTAACCGACATGTTGTCAAGCTCAAGGCTACTAGTGAACATCCATATATAGCTCATCAGTTCATTTTCAGATCACTAGCCCTATTGTCATCGCGTCATTTTCATGATTGTCAAATGCCTAATCGATGCTCTAATTAATTCATTGCCTTCAGTTCGTGTAGCATGTTGGTAACATAATTTGGTCCATTTCATGAATGATGTGAACTAACATAGTAGCCATAGTACCAAACCATGTGTAGCAGGGTGTAGGGAGTTTGTTGATTTTATATATGCTAATCACTGATTGCTACAGTTAGGAAGAATTTTCATCAACCACCAAAGATTGACACGTGATAATCATTGTTTTTTTCTTTGAGATTCACCGGGGGGAGTTTCCCCACCAGAATATACTACTCAAAGTGGCCAGATGCCAGAGTGGTGATCTAGTTTATAAGGAAAACCGGATCGAAAACCTTAACAAATTGACCCCGTTTATAAGGGAAACCGGGCCGAAAACCGTACAAGGCACATCCTAGCTGGCAGACATAAGACCATCATCATGAGAGACACAAGTAGATGTGGGGTGTCGTCGAGAGATCACAATACTAGGACTTTGCAAACAGCAGAACGCATCGGCGGGCATACGGGCCCCATGGCACAACTCAGGAGCATCCACAATCAACGAGTGTCATCCCAGACATGAACCTTGACTCGGGCTCCGCCACAGAAAAACGGAACGAATAGCAGCTTGAGAGGCATCTTGCGCCATCCTTGAGCAAAGATGAGTCGAGACAAGACCAAGAGCACCAAGCTCGCCGCAACACAACGGTAATCATGAGAGGATCTTGAGCAACCATTACCAACCTGAGACGCACGAGAACACCACCACCGTAGACGAAGAGCTCCAATCAACCGAGACCATCCATGATGCCTCAAGGCTATTGGTGCAGCCGAAAGGCAACAAACGACCGAGTCCACACCCGGACGAAGAGTCACACGCAGTCGAGTCTACATCACAACAGCGGCACCGCTGGCGAAGCCGAAGGGCATCAAGGAGCCGAGTCTACACCCGGATCGCTTCTCCAAGCACACCAGCGCAAGCTGGCCGTGCCACCGCCACCGTCCAACCCGCAGTGAGCAGCCACCACACAATCCACCAAGCTGATGCCTTCAGGAAGGAATGCGACGCGAAATGCGCCGCCATTAGCCGTTCCAGACGGACCAGGAACATGGTTTTCCCCAGGAGCCTCGAAGGGGAAGTCATCATGACAACGATGCCTCCAAGGAGGTAAGCAGCACCCGAGGGCGTCACCATCGCCGACTCCGGCAGGAGCAGTGGCTTTCACCCAAGTGAGCAGACCACCTCCGAGGAGCACCGGTAGACTACGAATCGTTGCTCCCTGCACCACCACAGAGCAAGAGTCATTCAGCCCGCTGCCGCACGTGACCAAATTCGGTCCACCGCAGTCAACCGCACCTCACGGAGACCACCGGCAGCCAACCACCAGAACGAGGCGACAGATCCATCAATGGCCTTCCGGACGCACAGCCACCGGATGCAGCGCAAGCCACCGTGCTCTGCCAAGCACCATGCCGACAGGAACGGAGGAGCGCTGCCCGAAGCCAAGAACCACCGTGGTTCCGAGCTGCAGCCAAGCAACAGAAACACCAGCGCGCCCCATGCATCCCAGCACAGCCGCCGGAGACCGGATCTGCATCACTCACGGCTGGGGCGCTCTTTGGCCGCGCCCCTCGACGACCTTGGCCGCAAGCCACCACCACCAACAGCAGCAGCACCGCTGCACCTTCACGCGCCAGAACCGGCTGCCGGTGCACCGGCCGAGCTCCACGCCGCCCCTGCACGCACACGCTGCAGGCCCTGCACGGCCCAGATCAGGCCCGTAGCACCGCCGCACGCGCCCCGCGCCGTGCCCTGCGCTGGTGCCACCCCACGCTGCACCGGAGAACCACGAAGCAGGAGCCACCTTGCCACAGCCCGCCGGAGCGCCGCCGGAGACCAGCCGCCACCGCGCCACGTAGATCCAGATCAAGTTAACCACGGGGAGGAGCGCTCCTCCCCGCCGCGAGTGCACGAGGACCAGGTCCCACCACCGTCGGCCGCCAGCGAGCTTTGCCTGATGGCGTGCGCCGGCGGCGGTGAGGGGATGAGGAGGGTGGAAGGGGACCGGCGGTGGTGGATGGGGTTTCCGCCCGAGCCGCCCCTAGGAGGCGATGCGGGGGACTTTTTGGTGATAACCATTGTGCTTTCTTTCTAGAGCTGGTTTTGGGTGTACTATTGTACTATACCCTACAGATATGTCTCATAAACAGAACAGTTCTGTCATGATGAGCTGTATATTTGATTGACTTGGAGCTGTCTAAATTGGACTTGAAATTACAGTGTAAAATTTCCATATTGTATATTTTCTTTTGAGCAAGCAAGCTTCCTTGTTGTCTTTCTATTCGAGGCACAAGAATAGTGCAAGGTTGCATGTGTGAAATTAATGAAGGTCGTAATCCTATATGGAGGTGCCACTTAAACATCGTGTTGTAAACAAAATCACACCAATTTTTACAAGATACAAAACCGAGCAGTAGTGCAGACTTATAAGCTAGAAAATCCATATAACTTGAGAATCTCCAAAGTTTTTCTAGGTCGCCTGTGGTCTAACAGTTTATTGAATATGATGACTATGCATGTTCATTTATATCCTTCGAGACTACATTTTTGGTTGTTGGCTAGAGCTATCACTATGGGTGTTTTACTTTTCATTCAAAAAAATTTGTATGGCCACGTAAAACCAATGACAGGTCAACACTTATCAATACTAGCTTAGTTTAATTATCTCTCTTGACAAAAATTTCAGCGGAAAGCACGTGATAGTTTGCACCCCCTGATTTGCTTTTTTACTTAACCTATTGCAACTATACTCTGACACTTGCTAGGTATTTCTTCAGGTTACAATTAACAGAGACATGTAATAACCTATTGCAACTATGGAGTGTGCCTAAGCCAATGATCAGACATCGGCTGTTCAGATCCACCCTTACGTTGAGGCACAAGTCCATTGCGGTTGTTTATTGTTTGGGATTCAGTTTCATGGTGAGATGTGATTTTCTGGATCTGGTTATCGCTGGATTGTGATTTGTTGGTTTGGCAACTAAAGTTCATTGCTTGTAGCAAGGGGAATCATATTGGTTGAAACCTTGAAGTTGAACATGAAGGGCACAATGTTGATTTCCATTGGGTGTTTCCCTTGTTGAGCACTATGGTCTCTTATTGAATTATGGAAGTGATAGTGTGGTATTGTTGTGTATTTTGTTTTCTTATTTTAGTACACCAATTATTTTAGAGCAATTAATTTGGGATGCTACAATACCGATAGACATGTGGATATCCCTTCATTTTATCAAGGATGATTATTGTTGATGAAAGGACATTTACATATTTACAGGTTGCAACTAGATCAATGACCGTTTAATCTAACACCCATTGGGACAGTCATACAAACTAAAGAAACATGAGATAATATGCCTTTTATGATGGTTTACAACAATTCCACCACCTCCTCATTTGGTATGTCATACATAATCTATATGTATGATAACTTTTGTGCATCTTCATACTAGGAATGACTTGTAAACTGAGGCCCGTGGTACGACTATTAGTAGAATAATTTTCCAACTTTAGATAATGTAGGAAATTGGATTTCATTAGAGATGGCTTTATAATAAATTGCATGAACGAGTGGTTCATATATATTTTTTCATCAAGTCATATAATTTTTTGGTTACGATAGAAGGGTATATGCATTGGTTGGTTGCTTCAAGAGTTAATGACGAACATGGTGGTGTACCAGTCGCATGCCCAACAACAAACATCATATTATTCTTTCGTTGTAATGCACATCATTCAACTATATGTTACAACGTGACAATGGCTCAAGAGACATCAGATCTGCCTTTTTGGCTCAGGGTGTGTCATGGGCAGAGCACGCGTCATCCACCTTGATGGTCGTGGTGGATCGTCATGAATACAGGGGGAGGGGATCTGGGCGGTTCTGGGGAAGTCCGGTGTGAAGGAGAGAGGGCGAGATGGCGAAGGAGAAGTGAGCATCATCTGGTTTAAAATAGAGGACAAAATATGAAGGGTGCATCGTGGGGATGGGGCAGTGTATTGGAGATAACATGTTGGATAGTCCAGACAACCACATTTCTCCCCGCATATGTGCTGAATTTGGGGAGCCCTGATTGTTAAGATGATTGGATTTTCAAAAGCATAATGGGCGCCCGTTTGATGCCTGAATACGTCCAGGCGTACGAGGGAGAAATGAGTGTCGACCTTGGAGGCGATGTTAATCATTTGTTTGATTCATGTATATGTATTGTAGCCCGTGCGTTGTTATCTGAAGTAAAGCTTTCTACTAGTTACATAGAAAATGGGACTACGAAGGGTAATAAAGCTTTCTATCTCTGAACTGTTCGCACTAACGAAAAGAAGGATCTCTGCAGCCGTACCTGAAGTAATATACACACCGGTGGCTCGTTGAAACATTCGTCGAGAGATTTAATGATGGGCCGGTGAGTATTAATACGGGAAACTGATTCATCACGCACAGCTTCCGTGTCACGGAAACAACGGCACGACAGAGACATAGGCATATACAAATCCTTTGTTTCCATGCAAGTGACATACATCAATAATACTATACCAACGAAAGGTGCTACGTAGGCCTACTTAACCTTCCATAAAATTCCCTTCTCTCCCTGATTTTAACCGGTGTGGGCCTCAGCTGCTAATCCTGACCCAATTAACAAATCCCACATCAGCTTTTATGTAAGATCTGAACGTAAGCTTACGTATGTCTAGCATTGCTCGACATACATGGTTTCAGTATTTCGTGGAGTGCGAGAAGGACACAGTCCACAGAAATCGGCATAAAACTATCCCGTGTCAAACTGCGACAAAATCGGACCATCGGGAGACCTAACCCTCCAGTTCACGGAATCTGCCTTCGTCGCCATCACCGCGCATTGTGCACACGCAAAACTCCAAGTGACACCTTTTTAGCCCCTCGTCACCATCGATGCAGACGCACGATAAACAACCGCCAGGAAACTCTTCGAGGCAGGCATGCAGTGGTCTCTTCTGCTCCGGTATAGTTGTAGCCATCTGGATGTCACATGCAGCTGTACACATCTGAGTGCCCAGTTAATAATTCTCACAAGGGCATCACTGCCTCCCCTCCTCCCTCTCTGGTCGATCGATCTTATCTTGGTGCTTGGGGTTTCCCTATAAATGGAGGCCAGAAGTAGCCATATGTTCTCATCTCTAAGCTAGCACGGGAGTTAAGCAATATTGTAGCCTCGTGCTCCTCACTGCTGTACTCAAATTACTGATCGAGATGAATGCGAGGGTTTTCGGCAACGTCGGTGAGACCCTGGTGCTCGCCCACGGCTACGGGGGCAGCCGGTTCGTCTGGGACGACGTCGTCCCGTCGCTGGCGGACAAGTTCCGGGTCGTCGTCTTCGACTGGAGCTTCTCCGGCGTGGCGGACGGCGGCGGGTGCTCCGAGCGGCGGTTTTCGTACCACGACTTCGCCGACGAACTCGTGGCGCTGATGGACGAGCTCGGGCTGAGGGGAGCAGTGTTCCTGGGCCACTCCATGGCTGGCATGATCGGCTGCATTGCGTCGCTTGCAAGGCCAGACCTATTCACCCACCTCGTGCTGGTTGGGGCGTCACCTAGGTTCTCTTCAGATCACATTCCCAGCTTTCGTACTAGTACATGATTTAAATAAACAGAAGAAATGAAATGGCCGTAAGGATGTCACTGAACCATGGCCGTTTTAATTGTACGTACGTTGGAACAGGTACATCAACGACGACGGCTACGAGGGCGGATTCGGCCGCGGAGAGGTGGACGCCATGCTCGGAGCCATCGAGACCGATTTCACCGAGTGGGCGCCGCTCTTCGCCGAGACCGTGGTCGGGGTGGACCACCCAGCGGCCGTCGCAAAGTTCGCCAAGCAGCTGGCGATGATGCGCCCGGCCACCGCGCTCCGCGTCATGCGCACCGTGCTCACCTGCGACGTCCGGGACGTGCTCCCGGACGTCAAGGCACCATGCACCATCGTGCACTGCACCCAGGACGCCGTGGCGCCGCTCGCAGTTGCTCGCTACATGCAGCACCGACTGGCCGGGTGCGCTGGTGGCGGCGGCGCGGCCTCGGTGGTCATCCAGTCCTCCAGCCACTTCCCACAGCTCACCGCGCCAAAGGAGTTCGTCCGGGTCATTGAGGCCATCTTGCTCGACCGCTGAGCTACTACAACCAGCAATGGATTCCCATGGCCTTGTTGAATGTGAATTAAAAGTTTGCGTTACTTTGCTTTTTTAGTGCTTTCGTCGCCTAGTTATTTGCATGCATGCTTGTAATCCTCGTGCTTTCCAAGTTTTTCTGTGAAAATAAAAATACTGGGGTCTTGTAAGGCTGCCCGTAACAAGGAGTATCATATATTAGTACTATCATGCATATGATATCAATATATGATTCTATTTCTGTAGCATAGCATCATAACTTATTATCTTAGATGCATTATTATTTGTCATGCATAATATAAAGTAATACAACATTTAATATGATATGGTATCATTATATAATATCACATTCTCTTTTTTGTATTTAATTATGTGTCACATCATAAAAAAAATCTAGTTGACATGTATGATATTGCTTATAACACTCACATTAGGACCAAGGAAACAGGGACTGAACCACGCAGTCGCCTGAATTTGTGATTTAGGTCAGTCACTTTTCTTTCTTTTTGGCATGCAGTGTATGTGTGCAGTGTGGTATGACGTGGTGCGCGTCTGCGTGCGTGAGCTAGCTAGCTAGCTAGCTTTGGTTGGATGTGCGCTTGAGCTAACTAGCTCCGGCTCGCCGTGGTGTGCTGTTCATGCAGCAGAGTGTGATGTGTGCGTGCATGCGTCCGTAGATTGCTTCGACCGGCCGGAGCGCCGGTCTGGAGTCGCAGTGCGTGGATAGCTCAGGGTAGATGATGAATTGGGAAAGAAATAGATAGGTCCCACGCGAGAAAAGAATATTTGAAAGTTGAAATATAGCGAATCTGACTTTGCATGCAACCGAGACAGCCACCGTATAATAGAAGAAACAAGATGAAATAAACTCTAAAAAGAGAAAATAATAAAGTTTTCTCAGAAATAATGAATTAGTAGCTTTGATATTATCCTTTAAGAAGAAACAAAAACTTAATCAAAATCAAAATAATAAGATTTTCCAAGGAAAAATGAATTAGTGGCACTGGTATTAAGAAAGAAAATAAAAACAAATCTGGAACAAACAATAACAAATTGTGTACACAACATACACAAAAATTGTGCTTTTTTAAATATGAAAGAATAAGCATATCATAGTGGAATTTTTGCAAAAAGGAGTTTCCTAAGAAAGAATGAATTAGCGACATTGGTATTACCCTTAAAGAAGAAAAAAAATAAAAAAAATGAAGTTTACAAGGAACAATGAATTTGTGGCATTGGTATTACTCTTTAATAAGAAAAAGAGCAAAAAAACTTGCACACAACTTTGCCCTGAAATTTCACTTTTCATGTTATATAAAAAATAATCATATAATAATGGAATTTTCGTATATATTTTGTAGTATTTGTGTGTATATGTTTACACTCACACAAAATCCCAAAATACCAACAAAAAGGCCGACTAATAAAGAAAAAATGAAAAGACAAAACACATATAAAAAACAGGAAAAATCAAAAGGAAGAGGGGAGGGCTGGGCCACATAGGTAATGGGCTTCGGCCCATCAAGAAATTGACTGGCCCAAATTTGTGGTGAGTCAAAAGAACCAACCCAAAACAACTCAGAACAGTCCAGAAAAAAACATGAATCTCAAAGCAAAAAATTCAATGGCTAAAAGTTTGATTGACCCAAAATTGATTTTCAAGCGACTTACATATAGTTAAAGTGAAGGAAATACATCTCTAAGCTTTCCAAAAGTGTATAGAAAAACCATTGGTGGATCTCTTCGGTTCGCCAAATTCTAAAAAAAATTGAGAGAAAAGACAGTAGGAGAGAATCCTACTATATTCTCATATATATATATATATATATATATATATATATATATATATATATATATATATATATATATATAAACTGTCTAAGCACCAAAAGATAGGGGTGGGGGTGGGGTGAAAGATCAGGTAAGAGTATTACAAAAGGAGATCACAGAGGCTCTATGGGCCTCTCTAACCCTATGTTCTAGGAGAGCAAAATCTTCTTTGAATCTGTTAAGCCAGGTTTGTATACTAGGGCCCACCCCTCTGAAATGTTTGTTAGTTATTTCCTTCCATAAGCTCCAGGCTGCCGTCAAGAATATTTCCATGAAGAATGAATCACGCCAAGATTCACGGCCTCTCTGAACTGTTTCAAGTTGGGAGGTGGGGGCAGGCCAGTTTATGTTTAACTTCGTCCAGCACGCCCAGCTGAAAGTGTAGTGAAAGATTATGTGGTGTACTGTTTCTTCAATGGGTTGCCCGCATAGGAGACAATCAAAATCATCTCCAATATTGTAGTGACGTCGTTTCGACATGTTATGAGTGTTGAGTCTGTCATGAAGGAGTAGCCAGCCAAAGACTTTGATTTTCATCATGCACTTGGACTGCCAAAGCCATTTGGAAGCGGGGTGCGCTTGAATATCCTTGAAACAGAACCTATAGTAGTCAGATGCTTTGAAATCCACTTTCCCCCAGACATAGCGCCAAATATCATTAGTTGTGGAGGACGGGCTTAGTCTCCTGGACAGGTTTTGCAAGTCACGTACTTCCTCCAAGGTTTGGGGAGAGAGGGGGAGATGGAAAGCTTCATGTAGTGTCGTGCTCTCCAAGAAATCTCTAATCGAGGCATCTTCCTATTTAGCAAAGGATAAAGCACATGGATGACTATCCCCAAGGCTGTTGTGAAGCCATAGATCCTTCCAGAAGAGGGCAGTCGTGCCATCAACCACCTGGACCTGTGTGATCCCGCGATAAATAGGATTGAGCTTGAGGATGTCTCGCCACCAGAATGAGCCCACTGGATCTGTAGCATGCGGAATCTTGTCAACGTAGTAGGTGTTCCAGATAAGCTCAACCCAGGGTATATCTATCTTATTGTAGATCTTGTGCAAGAACTTGAGTAGCAGGGTATCATTCTAAACTTTAAGATTTAAGACACCAAGTCCACCATGCTTCTTGGGCCCACAAACCATTTCCCATGCGGCCAAGGAATTGCACTTCTCACGCTGATCAGTCTTCTTAGTCCATAGGCACCTGCGCATGATCTTATCTGGCATCAACAATCTTGGGAGGGATTTTGAGAGTGCACATGACAAATCTCAAGAGGGACGTGACTATTGCGTTTAACCATGTTAGTTTGCCTCCATAAGACATCGTAGCAACGGATGAGGTGAGGTGTCTCTTAGTGCTGCATGCAATTGACATTAGGTCTTGAACAGTGGGTTTGGAGGTGCCCAAAGGCAAGCCAAGATACGTGAAAGGCATTTGGCCCATAGAGCAACCGAAGATACGAGCTATGGTGTTTGTGTCTTCCTCCTCAAGGTTGATAGGGATCAAAGTTGATTTATGAAAGTTGTTTTTAAGCCCGATCGAGGCAACGTAGTCGCATAAGATCCCTTTGATAATCGTGGCTTGCTATGGGCAGGCAGGGAGAGCGATGATCGTGTCGTTGGCCTATTGAATGACCGGATATTTATTCTGGCTCAGGAAAGGGAAAGGCAGCTCAATCAGACCACGTCTGTAAGCCTCATTAATGACGGATTGCAAGAGGTTGGATGCTAGGACAAATATGAGGGGGAGAGGGGATACCCTTGTCTGACCCCACTGCGGCAATGAAATGGTCGGCCGGGGACACTGAGGGGGTCCTGGATTAAGGGGTCCTCAGGTGTCCGGGTAATTCGATATGGGTCGGACTGATGGGCCGAGGAGATACAAGCAGAAGACTTTCCCCCATGTCCGGATGGGACTCCCCTATGCGTGGATGGCCAGATTGGTGTCCAGATATGTTATTTCCTCCCCCCACAAACCGACTCTGTACAACCCTAGGTCCTTCCGGTGTGTATATAAACCGGAGGGTTTAGTTCATAGAGGCTATCATAACTCTCATAGGCTAGACATCTAGGGTTTAGCCATTATGATCTTGAGGTAGATCAACTCTTGTAACACCTATACTCATCAAATACAATAAAGCAGGACGTAGGGTTTTACCTCCATTAAGAGGGCCCGAACCTGGGTAAACATTGTGTCCCACTTGTCCCTTGTTACCCTCGATCCTCAGACGCATAGTTCGGTACCCCCTACCCGAGATCGGCCGGTTTTGACACGGACATTTGTGCTTTCATTGAGTGTTCTGCTATGTCGTCAACAGAAGGATCAATGGCTCATCCTGTCATTAGCAACGATGCTGTTTCCAGGGAGACCTTTCTCCCTGGTCAACTTTTCGTGTTTGACGGCTTCTCTCTGTGTACCAATTCAACGGGTCACCTTGAGCAGATTGACAGCTACGCCCCTGGTAACCATATCTGGTTCGGAAACCTTAATTAAATCACTGATATCCGAGGAGATTTGATATTCGAAGGATTCTTGGCCTCAGCCGCCGCTCCTCATCTACATGAAGGAAGCCCGCCTGATCCACCATCAGACTCCGCTCAGGGATCGACCTTCATACCCGCCCTCGCCTTAAATCCAGAGCGGGCCACCCCGTCTGAAGACGGGAGAGCAAACCCTGTCGATCTCTCCCCTTCTATGGAGTTACCTGCCGGAGACCCAGAAGTGACCATCCTATGGGCGGGCCTAGAGTCCAATAGGACTCCCCTTGTCATTGGGAAACCAGACTCATCTCTGGAGACCAACTCCGAACTCTCGAGGTCTGCGTCTATTGAGCATGGTCAGGTGGTGTTCACCAGGCCCAGCTCCGCAGATCCTCAGTCACCCGTCTAGTTTTCGCTCCTAAACGAGGCTCTAGACTTAATGCGATCTCTCGCCATCACGGAAGCGTCACTTCCGAACTACGCCCAGCTCGAACTAGGGGCTGAGAGCAGGGAATTTTTCATCCCACCCATCATCCACTTAATAGCCACTGTCAAGGACCTAACCAACATGCTGGATTACACCTCCAAAGACATCGACGGTATGGACGACGATGCAAGAGCCGAACAAGGCCAAAACCCGCCCATCACCGAGCGTTGGACGACCACTTCTACTTACGACGTGTACATGGTGGATCCACCTGAAAAGAAGAACGATGATGGCACTCAAGATCCAATTAAGGACAAGCCTGTCGAGGCGCCACCTAAGCACCAACGTCAGCGACGCTGCTCACGATCCCGTTGTGAAAAGGATAGCAATACCGGCACCGGAGATAACAACACTCCGGATGATGCCGAGGACCTCGAAGACCCCGTCGAGCTTGCGTCCACACAGGATGAATGGGAGGAGAGACAGGTTAACCCCGACGAACTCGGTGATCGTGAGGATTCGGAAGACAGTAATTATCTACTGGCCTCCGAGGAGGACGTCAGCCTCAGCAACAAAGATTTCATCGTGCCAGAGGAACCCTTCGAACAAGAACGCTTCAAGAAACAACTTATCGCCACTGCAAGGAGCTTGAAAAAGAAACAACAACAACTTCAAGCCGAACAAGATACGCTCAACGACAGATGGACCAAGGTCCTGGCTGCCAAAGAATACGGCCTTGAGCGCCCAACAAAGAGCTACCCAAAATGCAGGCTACTACCACAATTCGACGACGAGGCCCTTGAGCCAAATCCGTCTAGATACCATCATGCTGATGAACCAAACCGACCACCACATGAACGGGACAAAGCGGCTCATTATGCCGAATACCAGCCCGCACCACCCCGCCGTAGCGACAAAGAGGCATCGGCTCCGGGTTACAGATATGACTTACATCAGGACCTGGACAATAGAGCCTGCCATACCAGATCAATCTACGGATCAAGGGGATGTGCTCCAACACGAGACGACGACCATCAAGCGTGGCGCGATAATCATCACCAAGTTCGGGTCGAGAACCGAATACGGACATCATCCGAACTCCGCCGTGATGTGGCCCGATATAGAGGCGCCACACACCCCATGTGCTTTACCAATGAGGTAATGCAGCACCAATTTCCTGAAGGTTTTAAACCCGTAAACATCGAGGCATACGATGGTACTACAGATCCCGCCGTATGGATTGAAGATTTTCTTCTCCACCTTTATATGGCTCGTGGCGATGATCTCCACGCCATTAAATACCTTCCCCTAAAGCTAAAAGGACTAGCACGACACTGGCTGAATAGCCTCCCGGAGAACTCCATTGGTAGTTGGGAGGACTTGGAGGATGCTTTTCGAGATAACTTTCAAGGCACATATGTCCGGCCACCAGACGCTGACGACCTCAGTCACATAGTCCAGCAGCCCGGAGAGTTAGCCCACAAACTCTGTACTCGGTTCTTAATTAAAAAGAACCAAATTGTTGACTACCCGGACGCCGAAGCCTTAGCGGCCTTTAAGCACAACGTCCATGACGAATGGCTCGCCCGACACCTCAGTCAGGAAAAGCCAAAAACTATGGCAGCTCTTACTGCACTTATGACCTGCTTTTGCGTGTGAGAAGACATCTGGTTGGCTCGTAGAAGCAATAGCACTAGCAACCCCGGCACCTCTGAGGCCAGGGATGGCAATGGAAGGCCACGACGTAACAAAAACAACCGTCGGAACAATAACGAAGCAACCGAGGATACAACGGTAAACGCCGGATTCAGTGGCTCCAAACCCGGTCAGTAGAACAAGCCATTCAAAGGAAATAGAGACGATTCATCCAACTTGGACAAAATACTAGATAAGCCTTGCCAGATTCATGGCACCCCTGACAAGCTTGCCAACCACTCCAACAGAAACTGCTGGGTTTTTAAACAGATCGGTAAATTAAATACCGAACACAAGGGGAAAGGGCCTCGAAGCGAGGACGGTGATGAGCCCCGTCCTCCGAACACAGGGGGGCAGAAGAAGTTTCCCCCCGAGGTGAAAACAATGAACATGATATATGTCACACATATCCCAAAGAGGGAGTGCAAGTGCACACTAAGGGACGTCTACGCCATAGAGCCCGTCGCCCCAAAATTTAACCCATGGTCGGCTTGTCCGATCACTTTCGATCGCAGGGACCACCCAACTAGTATCTGTCATGGAGGTTCGGCGGCCCTGGTACTCGATCCCATCATTGATGGATACCATCTTACTAGAGTCCTTATGGACGGCGGCAGCAGTCTAAACTTGATCTATCAAGACACTGTCCGTAAGATGGGAATTGACCCATCAAGAATTAAGCCTAGCAATACTACCTATAAAGGAATAATACCCGGCGTGGAGGCCCGTTGCACAGGCTCCTTAACATTGGAAGTGGTCTTCGGTTCTCCAGATAACTTCCGAAGTGAAGACTTGACCTTCGATATCGTCCCTTTCCACAGTGGTTATCACACACTGCTCAGACGAACTTCTTTTGCCCTCTTTAACGCGGTCCCACATTATGCTTATTTAAAGCTCAAAATGCCTGGACCACGCGGCGTCATCACAGTCAATGGAAATACGGAAAGCTTCCTCTGTACTGAGGAGCACACCGTGGCCCTTGCGGCCGAGGTACA
Organism: Triticum aestivum; assembly: GCF_018294505.1. Lineage (NCBI taxonomy): Eukaryota > Viridiplantae > Streptophyta > Magnoliopsida > Poales > Poaceae > Triticum > Triticum aestivum. Next base: position 132,472,449 of record NC_057794.1, read on the forward strand.
GAACGACCTCATTAAGCCGGACAACTCTTCGGCCATTAAGGCCCCTGACAATGCCAAGCGAGTCCGGTCCACATTACAGCATGAGAGCTCCGCAGATCCGGAGATTGATTAGCAGTTCAGCCTCCGCCGACCGCCCCATAAGGTTGCGGCATAGATACCGCGCGTGCACAATTACGCACTTAAAATACCTTGGGTAACATCAGAGGCATACTGTGGAAAAAGGTCTATAGTACGGCTTGACCCTATTTGGACCTTAACCTTCTCTCTTTCTTTTTCCTTAACTACATGTTCATTAAAACCTGCCTAATCTGCGGTTGTACAATGGCTACTCTCTAAAGCTCCCCTTTCTTATAGATGACCATCGACTTCTCCTCTCAAGGGATTTCTAACCAAGGAGAAACGACGCAGACGTGTAGCAGTGCAACATTTAGGATCTTCAAGCTGCTACCTTTTTCCAACAGCCCTATGTAAAACTTTCCCTTGTGTAAAACTCCCGGCATGTAAAATAGCCTTAATATTCATGGCATTATCTGTAATAACACGTCTCGATGTATCATATAGGATATAAAGGAAATAGTTGATTACCACTTTTGTCTGGTACTAATTTCTTTTGTCATCTGTATCCCTTCCTCACTTCAGATTGCCACACGTGCTTTAGTCCAGCCTTAAACACCGGGGGCCGTATTCGGCTCCGCACGTTCTCAAGTCCGAACACCTATAGGGTACTCTTCGGTGTCCCGAATATTGCACTATATGCAGCGGCTCCGAATCATGTCTTTGGTCTATAGTTGGGTTGCCCGACTCTTGTGCTTACCACCTTACGTTTCGCTCGTTCGGCAAAGGTTGTAAAGGGAGAACTATTGTGATTGTATTTCTGGTTCGTCCGGTCAAATACCTCAGTAGAGAAAGCCAAAAAATGACTATCATGATAAGGCGAGAGCCGGTCAGCAATTCAGCGACTTAGTCTCATACTACAAATCGTTGGTGGTTTATTCCGTGTTATACGAGGGGCTGGTCTTTGTCTAGCCGTGTGGAAAAGGCACCTTAGTTTGGATTGCCCCACACACGCAAGGGGCTAGTACTTAGCCCCACCGTCAAACTCCTATGGCTAAGTGAAAGTACTAAAGCCGCATAGTACGATTGCCTAGCTTGCGTCGCGTACACCTCCTTCATGGACCAAGACGTTGGATAAAGTGTGACCACGTGCGACGTCGACCACCCCCGTAGCATCTATGTGGGGGCTAAAGCCGACGACTGGCAACTTTCAGAAAAATGGCCGCATGGGAGGAAAATCATTTAAAAGGCGCAAATATACTACAAGCCCAGGATTCGCAAACATAGTTTTACAGCCAGATACATTTACTCAAATATGACTTTGAGCATTGTCCCTCCACCATTCGGGCACCCGCCAGGATGTCTTCGAAGTATCTCTCTAGCTTGCGGTGGTCCTTGCCTTTGAGCGGGCCCGCGGTCACCATGTCAGTGGCCTTCATCTTTGCCCAATGCATCTTGATGCGGGCAAAGGCCATCCGAGCTCCCTCTATGCACGCCGAGCGCTTCACAGCATCAACCCGAGGCACGCATCGACGAATCACCTCACCAAACCAAAGTAGCTACTCGGAATGGGTTCAGTTGGCCATAGCCAGACTATTAAATCCTTCATGGCCAAACCGGCCACCGTATGCAGCTCCATCGGCTGCTTCATCTGGTCGTTCAAGGGCGTCAGATGCTCCGGCGCAAGAAGCTGCGACCGGAGCAGCTTCTCGGTCGAGTTCCCCTCCTGGGCTCGGAAGAACTATGTAGCATCAGCAACACTCCTCGGCAGATCCGAAAATGCATCTGGAGAACTCCGCACCTCGAGTGAGTAAAGAATATCTTTGACCTCCGAATATGCTCTACAAAAGAAAGGCCTTAACATCTGCTATCTGCTTCGCTTGACGGATCTCCTCGCGAGCACCTTGGGACTTGACCCATGCCTCCTTAGCCTCCTGAAGAGCCTTGGTGAGTTCGGTCGATTGGGCTAAAGTCTTCTCCTCCAGTTCCTCACATTTGAGGATGGCGTCCTTTAGCTCCTGCTCGACTTTAGCCACCGAGCTTTGTGTTGGCGGCGAGCGGCTTGCTCGGTTTTCAGCTCTTCAGCTACTTAGTCAGCGGCTGCCTTGTTAGCCTTCGCCTCTTGATGGGATTTAGCAAGGGCGCCTTTGAGGATCTCGGCCTCGGCTTCCCCAACTATGCTCATAATCGAAACATTACATGAGTTAGTCTCTGAATATAGCTATTACTTATGAGATATAGCTACACTTTTAACACTATGCGCATACCTTGCGTTTCATCAAACCGCTTGTTCACACGATTGATCTCTTCATCGGCTAACTGAAGCTTCCGATTGAGTTCGGACACTTCTGCGGCCTGGGCAGTCGCCGCCAGCAGGGAAGCCTATTACAACAATAGAACAATATGTCAACTCCATCGAATACTATATGGATCCTCTGTCTGGCTTTTCAAACCAGACAGAGGCTCAGGGGCTACTGTCTATATACATGTATATTCCTCTATACGAAACAAAAAATGCTTTAGAACATTACGTCGCATACCTCAAAGCCTGACAATAGGCTATGGAAGGCTTTGTTCAGTCCGCCCTTAGCAGATTGAACCTTCTATACTACCGCACCCATCATGGTGTGGTGCTCCTCCACGATGGAAGCACATTGCAGTGCTTCCGTTAGAGTGTTCGACGCCTTCGGATTCGTGGAGGTTGCCGATGGAGCCGATGTTCCTCCCCCCTCTATTGAAGGGGGTTGCTCGCCTGATCCTGGAGCCGCATTGGTCTCCGGAACGGTGTCCAACTGGGGCCCAGATTGTTGGGGATCCCCACCGTCGGTTGGCATAGGGGTTGCCTCCCCTATGTCTTTAGCGACCGAGGTATTACCCTCATGCGCCTTCTCGACAACCTTCCCCACCCCTCCGCGGCCTGGAGAGGTCCTTTTGGACAACACCTCGATTTCATCCATGGTGACAGGTGAGGAGGTACGTGGCGGCATCTCTCTCTCTCTGCCATCTCGGGCGGCAGAGAGCTCCCCTTCGATAGCGGAGTGTTCGAAAGCTCGCATGGAGGGCTGAAGAGCACATAGCAAAATAACTTATATAACAGAAAGGGAGGACTAAAAATAAACAACGAGTATCCGAACACTTACAATGCGGCCAGGGGCTTCGCCCTAGGTAGCTTCTTGCGGATTTGTCCGGACTCTAAGTCCGAAATGTCTTGGAGGATGATTTCCCCCCTCTTGGATGCCTCCTCCTCCAGATCTTTGGAGGTCGTCCTCTTCTTCTTCCTCTCCTTGCGGGGGGAGTCGCTTTCCTCTTCCTCCTCTTTTTCTTCCTCGTCTCCCTCGTGGGAGGAGAGGGCTTCGGTTTCTCTGTACATGGCGTCTGAAGGACCTTTGTGGCCAGGGCCACCCTTGGCCTCTTTGCCCTTCTTCTCCGGTGCCTGATACGGTGCCGGAACCAGCATCTCCGTCAGCTGGGGAGTGGCTGGATTCTCCGGCAGTGGCGTCGGACAGTCGATCTGCTCCGCTTTCTTCATCCAACCCTGTGTGAAAAGGGGAAAAATATAATATTTATCACATCCGAAGTGCTAATAAAATAATTCTTTGGAAGGGTCATGCTTACCACTGAGGCCGGGTTCTCGATGTCGAGCCCGATGTCCTCGGCCTCCATGGGCCAATTCTTCTGGGCCTTGAAAATCTGCTTCCATATATCTTTGTGAGTGGTGCCGAAGAAGCGCTTTAGGGTGCAAGGCTCATCCGGATTGAACTCCCACATAGCGGAGGCCCGGAGTTGACAGGGGAGAACACGGCGGAAGAGCATCACCTGGATCACGTTGGTAACTCTAGTGTTTTTGCTCAACACATTGGAAATGTGCTCTTGCAGCATCGTCACCTCTGGCTGGGACCCCAAATCAAGGCCCTTGGTGGTCCATGAGGTGAGTCTCGTCGGGGGTCCAGATCTGAAGTCAAATGCGGTCCCCCACTTGGCGTTGCGGGGTTCGGTAATATAGAACCACTCCTGCTAGCACACCTTGACTGTATCCACGAAAGCCCGTTTGGGCCAGACGACATTGGGAAGCTTGCTCACCATAGCGTTGCTGCAATCCGTGTGCTACCCATCGACCACCGTCGGCTTCACATTGAAGCCTTTAAGCCACATGCCGAAGTGTGGGGAGATACGGAGTAGAGCCTCACACACCATGATGAACGCCGAGATGTGAAGGAAAGAATTTGGGGCTAGACCATGGAAATCTAGTCCATAATAGAACATGAGGCCCTGGGCAAAGGGATGAAGGGGAAACCCTAGACCTCGGAGGAAATGGGGGATGAACACTACCCTCTCGTCGGGCTCTAGGGTGGGGATGATCTGATCCTTATTGGGAAGCTGGTGCGCGATATCCGCGGGCAGGTAGCCCGCACCTCAGAGCTCCTTGATGTCCTTCTCCATGACATAGGAGGCCTCCATTTGCCCTTAGAACTGGATCTAGAAATGGCTGGAGAGGTTGGTGATGGTGGGAAGGATTAAAGTTTGGGCGTTGGAGCTTGAAGATGGGAAGGCAGGAGCAAAAAGAAGGCGTGGGTGAGAAAGGAGGATTCTTTACCCTCTTATAGACAGTGAAATAGCAAACGCCCCCTATCAAGCCTTAAAACTTGCTTGTTACCGAAGAGATCATGCGAGCAGCATGGTTGGATTACCCAAAAACTATATTGATGAGGATCCCGTAATGGGCGGGCACGATCTCTGTTTTGACAAGACATGCCAATAGAGGCTATGCCTGGAAATGCGAAGCGGGAGGCATGAAAATGGTTTGAAGTTAAAGAGCCAAACTTGACGTTTCACCGAAAAAGTTGTCAGTAAAGAGACACTGTTTTGTTTGGATATCTTGCCTTCGTGGCTAAGGGTTGCCACAATTGTGCAGAGCCGGATACAGTTCATTTGTTTAGGGGACTGTTTTAAAAGTATTCGGGAGGAGGAACCCGCGCCGAAGACAATCCGCGTACCGAACACATCATCATCAAAGACTGGTTTAGGGGCTACTGAGGGAGTCTTGGATTAAGGGGTCCTCGGGTGTCCGGGTAATTCGATATGGGCCGGACAGATGGGCTGTGGAGATACAAGCAGAAGACTTTTCCCCGTGTCCGGATGGGACTCCCCTATGCGTGGATGGCAAGATTGGTGTCCAGATATGTTATTTCCTTCCCCCACAAACTGGCTACGTACAACCCTAGGTCCTTCTGTTGTGTATATAATCCGGAGGGTTTAGTCCGTAGAGGCTATCATAACTCTGATAGGCTAGACATCTAGGGTTTAGCCATTACGATCTCGAGGTAGATCAACTCTTGTAACCTCTATTCTCATCAAATACAATCAAGCATGACGTAGGGTTTTACCTCCATTAAGAGGGCCTGAACCTGGGTAAACATTGTGTCCCACTTGTCCCTTGTTACCCTCGATCCTCAGACGCATAGTTCGGGACCCTCTACCCGAGATCGGCTGGTTTTGACACCAATAGACACCATTAAGGAGGTCTGAAGATCCTCCGGAGGAGAAAATGCATTGCATCTGGTCTATCCACTTATCATTAAACCCCATATGTTTTATGATGGTTAGCATTGGCTCACGACCTATTGTGTCAAAGGCCTTGGTAAAGTCCAATTTGAGGAAAACAATTCCTCTCCCTAATGTCTTGCACTGGTGGATGTATTGAAAGGCCCAAGCCAAACAATCTTGTATTGTTCTACCATGGGTGAAGCCATATTGGTTAAGATGGATCAGCTACAGGATGACACGTTGAGGTCGATTGGCCAAGAGCTTGGTGATCAGCTTAAGATAACAATTGAGTAGTGTAATGGGGCGATAATCACTAATTGTCTCTGGGGAGTTGACCTTGGGGATGAGAGTTATTAGCACTACAAAGAAAGACACATCCATGACATTTTGGGCCGAGCAAATTTTTTTCTATCATACATATGACACTTCTATGACGATAATTGTGACAAAACCCGGTATCATCATAGATGTGGTGGGCTCCTACTTCTGTGACAAAAAAGCATGACAGAAAATGGGCTTTTTGTCCTGGGCGGGACGGAGACGCAGCTGCATGACATTGTTTGGGCCGTCCATGACAAAAAAACCGTGGTAGAAGCGAGGGGGAGGAAAATTTCAGGGAGTTCCCGGTTACGGTGGGAGGTCAGGGGCCGAGCGATGCGCGTTTCTCTCATACACGTACGCGCTGTGTGTGAGGCGTTGGCTCTAACTGAACCCGAGCGAGGCATTGGGCTCTAACTGAACCCGAGCGATTGCACTGCAGGCTACGCGTTACTGAACCCGAGCGATCGATCGATGGCTGTTAACTGAACCCGGTCGAGCGATTCCTTCGCTACTGCTGCTAACTAAAGCCGACCGATTGGATGAACAGTGAGTGTTGCGGGGGGGGGGGGGTTGGATGAATAGTGAGCGGTGGCGTTGCCTCTGGATGAACAAGACCCCGTGGTGTGGAGGGCTGGATGAACAATAGACGATGGAGGGGTGCCCGTGGATGGGTGGTTGAACAGGACCCCGTAGTGTGGAGGGCTGGATGAACAGTAGACGATGGAGGGGTGCCCGTGGAGGGGTGGTTGAACAGTAGCCGGTGGAGTAGCACGTGGTGGAGGCTAGATGAACAGGAGCCCGTGGAGGCTGGAGGAGGTCGACGGTAGCCCGTGGAGGCTGGAGGAGGTCGACGGTGGAGGTGAATAGTATCCCTTGGAGTCCCGTTTTGTGGTACGCCACACCCCTCCCGATGAACAGGACCCCCGTTTTGACCGTAGGAGGTCCGTTTCGTCCGTTTTGCGGTACGCCACACCCCTCCCGATGAACAGGACCCCCGTTTCGACTGTAGGAGGTCCGTTTCGTCCGTTTTGTGGTACGCCACAACCCTCCCGATCAATAGGACCCCCGTTTCGACCGTAGGAGGTCCATTTCGTCCGTTTTGCGGTACACCAGACCCCTCTCGATGAACAGGATCCCGTTTCGAATGTGGCCGGTTGAACACAAGGCCGTTTCCTCCGTTCTGTGGTACGCCAGGCCTCGTTTCCATCGCCTGTTCCGTCCAAGCCCTCTCGATGAACATGACCACGCATTTCGTTCCGACCCATCCGGTTGGCTCCCACGCGTTCCGTTGCCTCCCGATGAACACGACACATTCCATTGTCTCCCCATGAACATGACGCATTCCGTTGACTCCCCATGAACACGACGCATTCCGTTGCCTCCCCATGAACACGACGACGCTGTTTTGCCGTTCCGACCCAGCCATGTACACGAGCCCTGGCCGTACGTATGCGCGAGTAGGCGTTCGAGACCCCGCCCATATGTACACATACGTGGCCGTATTTTCTTTCTTGCACCCTGGCCGCTTTACGTACGTGTACATGCTACGTGCGCGCCCCTACTATGACACATGCATGCCTCTACTACGACACATGCGTGCCTCTACATCGACCAGTATGTACGTACACGTTCGCTACCAGAATGACAACGCTACGTACGCTTCGACCAGGTGGGTCCCGACTGTCAGACACTTCCTTGCCTGTGAAGATGTAGCTGGTGGGTCCCAGCAGTCAGGGGGGCGAATCGTTTTTTTGCCCGGACGCACTTCCTTGCGTGCGAAGATGTAGCCGGTGGGTCCCAGCAGTCAGGGGGGTGAATCATTTTTTTGCTCGGACGCACTTCCTTGCGTGCGAAGGTGTAGTTGGTGGGTCCCAGCAGTTAGGGGGGTGAATTGTTTTTTTGCCCGGACGCACTTCCTTGCATGCGAAGACGAAGCTGGTGGGTCCTAGCAGTCAGGGGGAAACGTTTTTCCATGAAATATAGTGGCCCGTCCAGTGGGTCCCAGCTGTCAGGTGGAGGAACCATTATTTTCCGCATAATAAGGAGGCACTTCCTAGCTGCGGCCGTGGACCCAGCTGTCAGCCTCTCCATGTACAGTCCACGTCCGATGGAAGTCGTTCCTTGACCACGTTGACCAGGCCGCACCGAGAGCACCATGGCGGTGGACACGGCGAGGCCTAGGAAGGGGACGACGCGGAGCCGGGGAAGACGCGGCAGTGGAAGCCCGCGCAGAGAGGATTACGAGGGTTCACTGGTTCGGCTGCGGTGTGAGGTTGCCGTCGCCGCAGGGCCTGGCCAGGGTGGGAATAGTAGGGGCGGTGAGGCCTCCGCGGCAGCACTGTCGACCACGGGAGGCAGGAGCATGCGGCACGACCGGCGCTGCTTTGGGCAGCTGGAGCAAGAAGACCAGAGGTTGAAGAAGCACTACGGCCGTTGGATGGACATCGTACGGTCACTGGAGCTAGAATCGTTCATATTGACTAAGTTGACAAAGCCCTCCGTCCCCGTCAACTTAGTTGGCCCACAAGTCATCCTCCCACTATGGTGGGTCCCAGCTAGCAGGGGGGTATTCATTTTTTGTGCGTAATAACGAGGGACTTCCTTACGTGCGAAGATATAGCTGGTGGGTCCGACATGTCAGCGGGGGGAACATTTTTTTGCGAAATACACAGGCCCTTCCGGTGGGTCCCAGCTATTAGGTCGAGGAATCATTATTTTGCGCGTACAGTCCACAGCCGATGGATGTCGTTCGTTGACCACGTTGACCAGGCCGCGCCGAGAGCACCATGGCGGTGGACGACGGCGAGGCCTAGGAAGGGAACGACACGGAGCCGGGGAAGACTCGGCAATGGTTGCCCACGCGGTGGGGAGTACGAGGGTTTATTGGTCCGGCTGCCGTCACCGGAAAATAACATGAGGTGTGGGTGAGTAGAGGAATGGCCTGGCCAGCAATGAAGTTGGGTGGGGCGGTGCGGCCTATGCGGCAGCACAGCCAGCCACGGGAGGCGGTTGCAGACAGTCCCACCGGAGCTGGTTTGGGCGGCTGGAGCAAGAAGATCGGATATTGAAGAAGCAGCACGGCCGTTGGATTAACATCCAACGGTCACTGCTGCTAGAATCGTTTGTGGACTAAGTTGACAAAGCCAAAGTACACGTCAACCTAGTAGACCCACAAGTCAGCCTCCAAATCTGTCCCAAACAGCATACAGCCCGAAATTTCTAGCCAGATTCAAATTAATTTTAAATCTAAATATACCTTAATTTAAATTCAATGAAATTTTACCCGCACAAAAACAATGAAATTTAAAATATCAAAATCCGAAAGAAAACAATATTTTGGAACTAATTGCCTGTTTGCTGTATTTTTTCATTTTACAGCCCATTTATTATTACTTATAGCCCATTTCTTATTACTTATAGCCCATTTTCTGGGCAAAATGCATCCCTCCTCGTCTTGGAAGATTTCCGGCCCAGCAGAGCGTAGAAAAGCAAGTAGGCCTATGTTGGTTATTCTGCAAAAAACAAAATAGCTGGCTAGCCATTTTCAGAAAGGAAAAAAAACTGGGCTGGTCATGTGCTAAACATATGAAATAAAAGCCTGGGCTAGACGGGCCACGGGTCCCACACAACCCAGTTGATACCCTTCTCCATCCCGAAAATACAAAATTACTGCGCACGCTGCTAGGTCCCTACTGTCATCCTCACCATTTACAGCCTTCTCCTTATTCCTCTCGGTCGTTGACCATGTTGACAACACTAGAGGGCGGCGCCGCGGCGAGCGAACCAAGGCGGAGGACGATGGTGAGGCCTCGGATGGGAACAAACAGGAGCCGGGGAAGATCACAGCCAGCCGTTGGAGGTGGGAGCAGGCGGTCCCGTCGGCGCTGGTTTGGCTTTGGCGGCTCGAGGAAGAAGAGACTGAAGAAACGCGACAAACGTTGAATGTCAATCCAACGGTCAAGGTTAGCACAATCGTGTGTTGACTAAGAGGACACCAAGTAGCATACTTTTTTATATATAGGAAGAAAACTGCGAGGAAAATGTGTTCGTCTGCCGTCCTCCTCACAGGGAACGTTCGCCACATAAGTGAATAGCACCCTTGGTTTTCAACCGAGAGGTCTTGGGTTCGAGTCCCAGGAACTCTCAACTTTTTCCTCCTTCCTTCCTCGCAAAAAAGGGAAAGAAAATCAAAGACTTGGGAAGGCGTACAAAACAAGCTAGTGTACCAGTAAAGAGACGTTGCCGAGTTTTAGAAAAAAGAAAGACGTGCTCCTGTAGCTGGTTCGAATCCAAACCTAGACTATGACTATATATGGTGCTATGCTACTCTGCAAGTAATGAAACTGACATATCCAACGTTCGCTTCTCCTCTTCTCTACTTACTCTGCCTAGCATCAGAAGCTCTGGCCGCAGCAACCATGTCCGCTGGCTGCTCGTCCACCTGCTCTTCAGCAGGCAACAACCAGATATGCGCCAAGTCGCCACCCGTACCATCGCCTGTGGGTCTCATCACACCCCCGCCGGCACGCGCACCGCAGCCGATTGCTCATCGCAACCCGCTGCCGTTGGTGTGGTGCCACTGCTGCAAATCACGCAGAGTCATCCGTCGCATCTCAACCACAATCCGCAACCCTGGCCGAGTCTTCTACAAATGCCCGAATCATGGGGTAATAATATGTTTAAGTGTTGTTCTGCTGCTTTCAGTTGCTGATTTTTTTAATAGTTTGGTTGATGATCTTCCAATTTGATTCGTGCAGAAAAGGGAAGATTCGTGTGATTTGTATTTCTGGGAAGTTGCTGATGTGGGGGAATGCAACTACGCTGATTATTTGGTTAGCCGAGGAATCCCAATACCAGCAGGTTGGGGTGTTGGACAAGTAACTGAAGGAACGGCAGAAGAGGAAGATGCAGAGCAGAAGGTTAAAGATGCAGTTCCTCTGATCATGGCCAAGCAACAGCTGCTGAACGGCCTTGACAGCAATGAGGAGATGAAAGAGCTTGTGAAGATAATGGGCAAAATCGATGTGCTCTGTAGGATGATTGTCTCTTTATTTGCAGTGTATGTAGCACTCGTGATGTATTCAGTGGCTACGACATGAGCACTTTGCTGAAACTAGTAATGAATGAAACCTGTGTAGCAGGCTGGGCGTAGTGTTGTGAACATCTAATGATTTCTATTAACGGAAATCAGGGGGTATCCCCTTTTGCTCATATAAATAAATAAATAACAGAGGCCCTGTCGGGTCAGCTTTGTTCTCATTCGAAGACGTCGAGAAAATTGCAGTCCAACAACAAACTATGTCATCAAATTCAAGTTTCACAGCCAAATATGAGTACAACTAAACAACAATGTCATCATGTTTTAGTTGTCATACAATCACCAAACACAAATCAGCATACATAACAAGTAATGTTCTCACAGCAAAATACTAAACAACATGTTCATTAGGTTTCAGTTGTCATAGCAAACACAATTTCACATAGTAGATAAAAAACATTTTCTGACACGTAAATACGACAAAAGCAATGTAATCATCATCCGCAGCAGCAGCGTCAACATCTTCGCCATGTGTATCAGTCTGAATCGTAATTCCCCATGGTGTCATCTTCTTCTTCGTCCTCAACGTCCTCGAACGTTGGCTTCTTCTTGATCAACTCTTGTATGTCCACAGCACGACAGGCAATCTTTTCGCCGGCGTCATTGACGTGATGGTTCTCAAAGATATTAGGAACATCTGTGTTATCTTGTACATCAGGAGCAGTGTAAGCATCATCTTGTTGTGCAACTTCATTAAACGAATTCCTCTGCTCAAACCTTTGCAATACTCTCCAGTCATCGCTACGTGCAAATGTGTCTTCCAAGAAAAATATCTGTGTTGCTTGATTTGCCAAAATAAAAGGCTCGTTGGTCTGGTACGCCGCCTTGACATTGATGGATTTGAAATAATCATCAGCTCTGGGTTTTGCGATCCTGGAAAACAGGTTATACCAACGACAGCACAACAGAACCACACACCGATGATCCTCGAAACTGGAGATATACTGCAACTGAACAATGTCTGTTATGTTAGCATACATTTCAGTTGTCTCTTTGTCATACGTATCCGTGCTCATGATGGCACTGTTTTGTGTCTTCCTGCCTTCGTCTCGTGCAAGGGTGTTGTAGCGCACATCTCCAACAACGCAAGATTCATAATGTCTTACCCGAGTATCAGGACCCATTGCTAGTGAGTAAAGGGCATCATCAACTGCCTGCCCATCCTCCCGCATCTTCTTAACCTATGGTTAGAAAATAGACAAGCTGATCATCTTATGTACTCAATATATTAAAAAAACTGACAGTGCACTTCAAAAGCTTACATGGTTCTTGAACCATTTCGCAAATCCTGCCATAACCAGTTTGTCAATGTTTCTTGGATTTTGCGGCAGTAACTCCTCTTTGTAGATGCTGCACAACATAGTGATCCGGTCAAACATCTAAATATATAAGAATGTGCTGCAAGTTTAGTAGATTACGATGTATAAGCTGCAGTACTGCACTTACTTGATATAAGGTAGTATCTCAGGACAGTTATTCAACACATACCAAACCATTTTGTCCAAATCTTTAGGTTTGTCCTCTTGTCGACTCTTCCCTGTAACTCGAACAGAATAATCGAAAACATTGAGCCCGGGATTGTCTTCACCCACCTCTTTGCTAAGCTGATCAGCTGTTTCAATGTATTTGAGCAGAATGTCAACGCTTCTGTAGCAATGTAGGCCTCTGCAATGGAACCCTCGGGTCTAGCTCTGTTCCTAACATAGCCCTTGAAAGTGCCTAGCCGCCTTTCAATAGGGTACATCCAGCCATACTGTACTGGACCTCTAAGTAGTGCCTCATCAGGTAGATGAACAGCCAAATGCACCATCACATCAAAGAAGGCTGGAGGATATATCTTCTCAAGGTCGCATAGGATAGTTGGTATCTTGTCTCTAAGACGCTCCAAAGCATCTATCCTGATATTCCTACTGCAGAGTTCCCTGAAGAATTGTCCCAACTCTGCAACTGCTCTGTATAAGTCAGGGCGGCCCAATCCTCTAAGGATAACAGGTAAAACCCTTTGAAGTAGGACGTGGCAGTCATGAGTTTTCAACCCTTGTACCTTGTTTCCATCTGCACTGACTCTCCTTTCAGGGTTGGAAGCAAATCCATGTGGGAATCTCACACGTGACAGGACCTCGCAGAATTCTTTTCTTTTTACCTTGTCCAAGACGTACACAGCTGGTGCCATATCCCGTGGTTTACCTTCATCTTGCACCTGCAAATCCTTTCTGATACCCAGGTGTGTCAAATCAATCCTAGATTTTAAGGTATCTTTCGTCTTGCCTTCAATATTAAGAAGTGTGCCGATAATGTTGTCACATATATTTTTCTCGATGTGCATCACATCAAGATTATGCCGCAGATCCAAATCTTTCCAATACTCCAAGTCCCACAAAGTGGACCTGCGGGTAAACAATAATCTCTCTTCTACCCTGCCACGCTTCCTTTTCCCGCTACCATTACCAGGATGGTTTCCTGGTGTAATATGCCTGACCTTCTCTAATTCCACTTGCAACTCATCGGCGGTGAGCCTCTTTGGCGCATCACGGTTTTCATGCTTTGCATTGAACACATGTCTTCGGTATTTTCTAGGATGCGGCTTGTCCTTGGCAAGGAAACGGCGGTGTCCAATGTAACAGATCTTGCTAAGTATTGCGTATGACAGCGGATTCCTGTCACAGCGAACACATGCATTGTAACCATGTGTCGTTCGCCCTGACATAGTGCCCAAAGCCGGATAATCATGGATGCACCAAATTATAATAGCACGCAGAAAGAAATCAGCTGGTGGGCTGCTATATAGGTCTCGAGTGAGAACACCCTTCCATAGCTGTTGAAGTTCCTCCACAAGAGGCTCCATGAACAAATCAAAATCCTTTCCAGGACTTTTTGGACCTGGGATGAGCAAGGCCATCATGTAGTTTGATTCTTTGGTGCAGACATTTGGAGGCATGTTGTAAGGGATAACAAGCACTGGCCACATGCTATATGTGGCGCTCTGGTGGCCAAATGGGTTAAATCCATCTGAAGCTAAGCCAAGTCTAATGTTTCTCGGGTCAGCAGCAAACTCTTTGTGTTTATCATTGAAGCTTTTCCACTCACTACCATGAGATGGATGGCTCATTACATTCTGATCTCTGTACTCCTGGTTCCTAGAATGCCACAGTACATCCTCTCTTGTTTCAGCATCATGAAACAACCTCTGCAATCTTGGTGTAATTGGAAAATGTCTCAGAACATTATGAGGAATCCTCTTCACAGCATCGCCATCTTTCCATCTTGATGATTTGCATTTCGGGCATTCACTTAAGTTGGCATAATCCTTCCGGAACAGAACACAATTATTCTTACAAACATGGATCATATCATATCCAATTCCAACTGCACGAAGGAAATTCTTCATTTTACTGTAGGTGTGTGGCAGCTCAGACGCATCTGGGAAAGATTTGTGGAAAGCAGCCAACATCGCATCGAATGATTTGTTGGTCATCCGCTCAGATGTCTTCACCTGAAGAAAGGTGACCATAGCTGAGAATACTGACAGCTTATTTCCTGGGGTGACAGCAACGTTGCATTGTTCCAACATGCGGGCCCACCATTCTTCTTCTGCAGGTGAAAGTTCACGGAATGCACGAGCATTTCGTAGCATTGTTTCAATGTTGGTCAAACTCACTGGCTCCGCCACCACCACCTCCTCCTCCTCTTCCACCTGAGCATCAGGCAGATCAAGATGGTGATCTGCTGCTTCCACGTAGTCAATAACATTGACGTTCACAGCTTCACCATGATGAACCCACCTAGTATATGTGACCGACATCCCATACAAGTGTAGATGATTTTGCACAGTTGACTGGGGTCTTGTAACTGAATTCATACAACTGCTACACGGGCAGAGCACATCTGATTACGGACCACCATACTCAGCTCTGATAAAGTTCATGAAGTTTTCAACCCCCTCGACATATGCAGCGGAGAATCTTCGAGCAGAAGTTATCCAAGTCCTGTTCATCTGTTAGACATACAAATTAGTTCTTCTACTAGATATTACAGGAAAACATATATGCTTTTTTATGAAGTCCAGAAAAAAATACCTAGGTCGATGTCTAAAGCTATGGCAATATATTTGGACGAGCAAATCCAAGTAACGAAATATATGTAAAGCTAATTCAGCAAACAGATTTGAGTGCCAAATTATGGCAGGCTGTTTCAGCAGTCAATGAGGCCGAGCACACAACCATCATACTATCGAAGGCAATCGCAGCAACAAAGATCGAGTATAAAACAGTGTAGAGCTATTTCACCTAACAGATTGGCTACTAGACCATGGCAATCTACGTCACAATAAATATATGGCAGGATATTTTAGCAACTAATCGGCCTTGGCATGCCATCTCAGCTAAGCAGATTGAGTGCAGAACAGGGCAAGGAAGTTTCTTAAACAGAGCATATTGATAGTAAACTACTTTGGCAAATAGTGAGATTAACAGCGTCTATCAGCTAACATTCAACGCTACACTGACATGAACGGGGCCTCAGTCTAGAATGCACGTACCATGGGAGAAGCTAACCGCCGTGCGTCTCCACACGAACGTCGCCAGCAGTGGCGGCGCTGACCGCCGTGCGCCTCCACAAGAACGTAGCCAGAGGTGGCGGCGCGGCTAGAGGACGACAGTCTACGAGAGCCTATTGTGGGAGCGAGGGGATCGTCGAACTGCGGCGCCGACGTATCGGCGCGGCGGGGAGGGCGGCTTTTGCGGAGCGAATGGAGTGGAGGGGGACAGAGGGAGAGGGTTTGGGGAATATTATTGGCTAGTTGGCCGAAGGGCGGTTGAATCGGATTTGGGGGGAATTTTTGGGTGTGGGGGGGGGGGAGGATTTTCGCGCGGTGGGCGGGGGGAGTTTGGCGCATGGTCAGTTTCTCCAAGTGCAGTCCCACGTGTCAGTGAAGAGGCAAGCCGAAGCGCGTTCCATTTACGTGAGCTGTGTGCAGGACCGAACGTGTGTGGGGTGCAATGCGACCGTGACAGGAGTGCTGTGAGTGTACCGCCTTTTTTTCCTTTTAAACTAGGTGCTTCGCCCCCTCAAAAAAAATTGTTGCTTCGCGCGACCCATCGATACTACTACTAGTAATCCGGTAATCCCGACTAAAACGGCGTGGCCGGGTCTTTTCCCGCGCGATATGCTGGGAGGTTGGCTTAGTTGGGTTTTTTAGGATGAGTAATGCTACACCTATGTAATCCCAGTTACATAATTAACGTAATGTGAAATGTGTGAGCTGTTGATTGTAGATTGAGGGGAGGGAGGGGCCCACCACCATGAAAATCAGGGGAGGAGAGAGAGAGGCAATTTACGTACCCTTTCATAGGTTCCCGTAGATGTAGAAAGATGTGAAATGCGTGAATGTGTAGTGGACGTACTATTGGAGTGCCTAAGATAATTTGTGTATGTATAGACCCTATGTGTTTATTTTACTTCACATGTTAGATTTGTCTCAGTTCAATAAAAAGCAGAGTTGGTGATGATGGTGTGCCTGTCATCCTGCAATATAGGCCATCCGATCTATATCTAACGGGTAGGAAGGAAACTATGACAATTTATCCGCACTCCTCTCCACATTTGCAGATAAGGCTTTCCCTCGTTCATCCTTTTCTCCCATAAGATCTTGATCTTCCGTGCAACACACAGGCATCTTGCTAGTACTCCTACAATATGTATATTATTGTGAAAGTTCATATACACCGGCCGAGATTAATGCAAACACGGCAGGTTTTCATTACATTTTGAACTTTTATAGGACAGAAAAATAAAAGAAACCCGACCCTAAACCTATTCTATGGCGGCGACCGACGTCCTCCATCTGCGATCTCTATGTACGGGGGCGGGGTTCAAGACCTGTGAAGTGAAGGTGCGGTCTCCGGCGAGGAAGAGTAGAACACGGGATACGGACCGGCCAGTTGGCACACCATGCCCTGCCGCCTCCCATTCCCTACTAATCCTCAGCGGAGTCCCCGACCTCGGCGGTGCCGGACGTTGGACGGCGACAAGTAGGACGCGTGGCTGACGGTGCTCCCGTCGTCGGCCGCCAGCATGGCCACCGCTTGTGCGGTTGCGTCTGCGTCTGGCTACGCCGCTGTTGCGTCGCGAGAGGCGACTTGAGCGAGGGCAGCGACCTCGAGCTTCATCCCCGAAGACAAGCTCTCCCGCAGAGTGTTCGCACTTGCGGTCATGGCGGATGTGGTGCCAGGTAGGAGGAGGATGTGCTATGGTGTGGAGGTTAGTTGGGCGTTGCCACTTTAAGTAGCGCATTCCGGTGAGGCCAAGCGTCCGAGTGCGTCATTAAGTCTCCGGACTTGGTTCCTCGGGCACCGAGCCTCTTAACAATGACATACGAACGGACGACATGAAAGCAGGCAGCTGGCGCTGTCGGTGTTCTGGGAACGGGGGTCCCCAGACTTGCCTGCCTGCGGCGTGGCTCAAAGGGGC
Source organism: Triticum aestivum (assembly GCF_018294505.1). NCBI lineage: Eukaryota > Viridiplantae > Streptophyta > Magnoliopsida > Poales > Poaceae > Triticum > Triticum aestivum. The sequence continues at coordinate 132,489,934 of NC_057794.1, forward strand.
CCCAGCATGGCCCATCTTCATCAACACAGACTCAAGACCCTCACGAGGGGCCAAGCCTCGCGGGGCGGGCGACACGGAGCTTCCTCAGGCACGGCCTCATCAGGCTGGCTCGCGAGGAGGCGGAGAGATCAAGGCGGGGTACCTCATGAGGTGCCCGTGACGCAAGCCATGACGACCAAGGGCGCCAGGCGGGCGCCAGCCCGCGCAGTGTCCTCCTTTCCTCTTTGGTGCAAAGGGAGCAAGTGCAGGCAGGAGCATCAAGCAAAGGCGCCCGTTTCGGTGCAACGAGACCAAGACCAGTCCAACGGCAGGGAGGAAGTCATTGTGGAGCCCAAGCCAGCGTCACCACCAGAGTCTTTGGCAGGCGGGGACCAACTTTAGTCAGGATAAGTGTACCAGATGTTCCCCTTCAAAATGGCCAATTGTTGGCACCCTTCCCGCTCAATATTTGGGAAGAGGTGTCAGGACCCCGACTCGATGTCACATCGATCTAGCCGGTAACACCTCATATCACTTTGCGGCCTCACGCACGGTATCCCCACGGGTGTCGCCTTACCTTTGCCCGGGACCGTTTGCGCCTTTTGGCTCACGTATATGATAGTGTCGCTAGCATCCATATGATAAGGAGCCCGGGCTGACATGACTAGTCGTAAACCCAAAGTGGCACAGACTTACAGGGACAGGCATTCATGACCCAGCTTCGAACGTGTCGGTCATCAGCAAGTGGGTCCGGGCTGTAGCACTGGGCTAGCAGGACTCCGGTAAACCGGGCTGTAGCGGGCTAACAGGACTCCGGTACTCAAAGCGTGACATTTCCCCGAAGGGACAGACACAGGAACGAAGAAGGACACATGCCGGCCAGCCTAAGTGTTCCAGAGCAGTAGCAAGCTACCATGGCTCAGCGGTAACACTAGGAGACATTTCCCGGTAAGAGAGGCTACTAAAGATAAACAACTAGATAGTCAGATCCCACACATACCAAGCATTTCAATAACATACACACAATATGCTCGATATGTGCAAATACAACATGGCATCACAACATGACTCTACGACTCAAATATTTTAATCAATAGGCTCCGAGGAGCGAGATATTACAAACAGGGGTCTCATGACCCAACACTCAGAGCATACAAGTCAAAGCACAAGCGGAAGCTATCATGTCTGAGTACAGACGTCTATAAATGAAAAAGGCTGAAAAGCCTGACTATCTATCAGATCCTGCCGAGGGCACAAGATCGTAGCTGAGGTATCAAGCTAAACGTCGAAGTCCACGCGGAACTACTAGTGAGACTGAAGTCTCTCTGCAAAACATAAAATGGGCAAACGTGAGTACAAATGTACCCAGCAAGACTTACATCAGATCTATCTACACATGCATCATTATCAACAAGGGGGGTGGTGGAGTTTAACTGCAGCAAGCCAGCTTTGACTCGGTGGCTAACCTGAACTACGACTGCAAGTAACTCTTTTGAGGTGGCGCACACGAGTCCACATATCCACCATATCAATACACCACTATGGATCCGCTCCCGTCTCCCTACGAGAACGCCATCCATAGCACTCACGCTTATCTTGCGAATTTTAGAGTATCCACTTTCACTTGTCTATGAACTGTACAAGGGGTCCACGTTTCCATATCCGAGGAATCCGGCTATTCGAATAGATAATGATAACCCTGCAGGGGTGTACTTCTTCACACACGCTTTCGCCACTTATCGCCCTGTACACGTCATGTACCTCGGCAACCTTCAAGCGGAAGCCGGGCGAGGGAGTCAGCCACGACCTGACTAACCGAACAAGTCTCTAGTCCAGGTTTATCGCCTATTCGGGTTCCATCCGCAAGGAGATCCGGCCGGGGTGTCGCTTACGGCCCCAAACGATGTGTGCAGGGTTCCCAAGCCCACCAACCGGGTGCCACTTGGTACACCGGGCCACTGTGCCTAGTCTGTCCCAAGCCCACCTGTACCGGGTGCCACTTGGTAGACTACTAACACTACCTACAAACACCAGAAACTAGTTGCAACTCCTGGACAGAGATCATGTTGATTAATAAGTCGAGAGAGCTTGGAGCGCCCGGAGCCCAATGTGTGGTAGTAACTGATCATGGATCACAAACACAGAACTCAGTTCCTGAGGACGGCTGCAATGAGACAACCCACCATGTACTCCTACATGGCCTCTCACCGCTACCTTTACCAAATCGTGTTCACACACTTAGCTCACACACAGTAGGACATGTTCACACGCCTCTGATTCATCCCCGATGAATCAGACCTGACTCAACTCTAAGCAGTAGCAGGCATGACAAACAAGCATGAATGAGTAGGCACAACAGGGCTCAAACAACTCCTACTCATGCTAGTGGGTTTCATCTATTTACTGTGGCAATGACAGGTCATGCAAAGGATAAAGGGGTTCAGCTACCGCAGCAAGTAACAGTTGAATCGTTGTTGTCCTAATGCAGTAAAAGAGAGCAGGAGCGAGAGAGTAGGATTGTATCGGAATGAACAAGGGGGTTTTGCTTGCCTGGCACTTCTGAAGATAACATTGAGTCTTCATCAGTGTCAACGATCACATCATCGGTATCACGTCTATCGAGAGGGGACAAATACCGGCAACACAGAAAGGAACACAATCAATGCAATGCACAATATGATGCATGCTCATGACATGGCAATATGAATGTGTTTTGAGCTAATGCAACTAGCAACAGATTAAATGAAGTTGGTTTGAATATAAAATTCAAATTCAAACTCCATATGTGATTAAATAAATGCCCTTTATATGATTTGTGCTAAACAGCAGCTATAAGTTGTTCTAACATGCATGAAAATGGTACAGATGGATTCCTTGAATTTTTCTGATAATTTTTCATATATAAATTATTTAATTTGGAGTTACGGTTAATTTTCTATGATTTATTGAAGTTTATACAATTTTCTGGAATTATAAATCATTTCCTAATTTATTTAATTCCAGAAATACTTTACTGCGTCAGCATGACGTCGGCATGACGTCAGCAAGTCAACAGGGGCCGGTCAGGGTCAAACCTGACGTGTGGGGTCCACACGTCAGTGACACAGGGGCTAATCCCGCGTTGACTCGGGCTTTGACCCGCTACGGGGCCCACTGTCAGTGTCTGTTAGTCTAACTAATTTTAGTTAACACTAATCCTAACCTATTTAACAGGCCGGCCCCACCTGTCATGGACACAGGGGAGGGTCCCGTCGGGGTCAAGTGGTCAACCCCACCGGCGGCTTGACGCCGGCGAGGCCAGCCGCGGTGGCGAGCCTCGGGTTTGCGTCTCCGGTGACCAAACGGCCGGCCAAGTGCACGCGCGGGGAGCTGGGGCTCGCCCGCATCCAGGGAGGCTTGCGGCAGCAGCGGGGACGGCCGGAGCTCGCCGGAAACGAGCTCGAGGCGGCGCCGGCGTTCGGTTGTTTCTGGCTACGGGGCTGCTGCGGCCGTGGTATCGCGTTCGTGGCACCTACAGCAGCTACGCGAGGCAGCGAACATGTTGGACACGACGCCCGGACCAAATGGTCGCCGGAGTCGTGTCGGCGGTGAGTGCAGGCGGCGACGCAGTCGGGCGAAAGGGGCGAGGCGGCTACGGCGTGCCAGAGAGGAAACGGAGAAGGGGAAAAGGTTCGGTGGCTCACGGCGGTTGCAGCGGACGCCGAAGCAGGCTCGGGGAAGGCCGGACGGCGACGAGTCGATGATGGGGATCCGCGGCGGCCGGCGATGAAGAAGAGGCCGGTGACGGTGTTTTGAGGCATCCGGCGTCGAGTGAGTCAACGGGGAGGACGAGGAGGTTGAAACGGAGGCCATGAACACGTCGGCGAGGCGGGGGAGGGCCTGTGGCCGCGGTGGTTCTAGTCGGCGGCGACGGCTGTGTTCGGGTTCAGGCGAGAGAGAAAGAGCAGAGGGGCGGGGCCTCGAGGAAGAGTGAGAGGGTCCGAGGGGGTGGCATGGCGTCTCCGGGCGTCGAGGAGGGAGGCAGGGAGGCTGCCACGACGAAGCAGGAGGTGGCCGGCGCTCTTCGGGCGCGCGCCACGCCTCGCCTCTGCCTACTGGCAGAGGAAGAAGAGGACAAGGAGGGAGGTGGGCTGGGCCGGCTGGGGGGGGGGGCTGGGCCAGCTGGGCCAGGTAAGTGGCGCCAGGTAATTCCCTTCTCTCTCTGTCTTTTATAATTCTGTTCTGTTTTATCTTTTCTATTTTCTGCAATTTGTTTTTGATTTGATTTAAATATCAAATCATTTTATAAAATCCTGGAAACAGTTATGGGTGTTTTCTGAATTATTTCAGTGACCCCTAACAATTTTCCAACATTTATTTGAACATTTGAATTATTTATAGTATTTAAATGCCCAAAGTCAAATACAATATGGTTTAATTCAGAGCCCAATATGTCCTGCAAAAATATAAATCATTTTTGGAAGATGCTTTCACCTCAAACCAGAAATGTTGAACATTTTTAGAGGGCATTTTGGGTTTAATGAAAAAGATTTTATTTTGACCCTAGTTGAATTCATTTGGTGCTAGGGTTTAGTCAATCCCCATTTCAGGTTTAAATGAAATTTAAACATGAAGCAACACTCTAATGCATGCACTAGGCATTGTCAGAACTAGGGATGTGACAACTCACCCCCACTAAACAAGAATCTCGTCTCGAGATTCAAGCGTAGGGTAAGGTGAAAGGTAAACGCAACTAGTATAATCTTCACGATCCAGGTTGCACTTCAACTGAACGTTGATTTGTTCACCATCATTTTCTCGAAGTCTTGCTCTGAGAACTCCAACTAACATGACAACGAGAGGAAAGGAAAGACCCTAAAAGAATCGTTCTTCTCGGAGGTCGAACAACTCAGGATTACCTCACGGAATGAGACATAGCAACATCTCTCGAGCTGAGGGACGAAGCACACATCCATAAGAATGGAGTGAGGCAGATGATGAAGGTTCACTAGGTAGACAACAATTCCACACCTAGGAAGGTGTGAACGATTGTCCACGTAGCGAGGAGTTGAGTTGCCTTAATACCATAACGATACACCTTAGGGAAGGTGACTCGTAGAGATATTTCCTTAAGTGGCAAAAGAATTACTTTTGATTCAGAGATCATTGAAACTCTTTAAACCAGCCTAAGACAATTCTCGAGCGATCGTTTGGAGGGGGTCGGTAGAATGGCATACTCGGACTTGGATGATGTGGATTACCTTGTTGAAGACAACGTAATGGATGAGTTTGCTCATCACCGGAAATGGAAGAGACCCATGGTAGAATGGCACATTGGCGGTGCAAGCTGGGAACAAAATGCAAACGATGGGAATGATTCTGGTAACTAGGGAAGAACCCAACAATAGTGAGTGAATTCACTGTTTGAATAGGTCATAGCATAACCGACGAGACTAGAAGCAATCCCGGTTAGTGCCGATGATAACACGTAGCGCTTGTGCGTGCTCTCAAGAACTTGAGCAATTCCATAATCATCAAGGTTTTACCAACATCCGTGTCAAGGGTCCGGTAACACAACTTACTACCATGATGAATGGTGATGGAAGATGCAGATGCAAAGGAAGATAACATCAACTCAGGTTTCACCCTAGCGAGGCCAAGGAAACAAAATCTGGATGATCGACCGAGAGACATTTAGCACTCCGCTTCTAATGTTCTCCTTGACGTGCTAGTGTAACCTATTCATAGATATGGTTTGATAACTAGAACATCAAGTAAAGGTCGGACTTCGGGAGCAATAGAATCCATAAGGAACAGTTACAGAGGTAAATCCTACGAAATCCTTATGGGAAGGTGGCCAACTTCCTCAAACAAGATACTACAATAATAAGTCTTCCGGCTGGGTGTGTTGGCCACGACATCCACTTTACCGGTTATCGAGGAACCAATATTATAGTTCTTGGGAAATATTCCAACCATCATATTTGCCTGAGACTCAGATCTGGTTGGTGTCAGGATATTCCAGACTCATCGAGTCTAGGAAGAAAAATGAAAGTTTGCAACACAAATCGACGAGATGACGTTGCGAGATTCTCAGGAAATGAACTACGATAGCAAGCTCCAAAACATGAGCTGGTTCTGCTACAAACATGTGAAACACGTTGTCCCAGACAAGCATGGCCATGTAGTAGTCTTATAATTAAACACTACCGAGTTCAGGTGGGGAACCATCATCGAGGATATCGAAGTCTTTACGCAAGTCCATGGATTAGATCCCAAGCATAGACTTCTTTTCCTTGAACAAGTCAATCAGTGGCTTGGTGTGCTAGGGACACATATAGAATGAAGGTTGCAAGTCTCCAGACTACAGAATACTTCGCACGTGTGCATGACTGATTTGGGATGATTCCAAAGGAAACATAACGATCTTTCTCAAATTCACGGCGGCAACTTTCACCAAATGCACGTGTATAAGAGGAAGTCACTCCTTTCATCAAACAAATACTTCATGAGCTAGCATGAAGAAAATGCTTTCAAAAGTTTCCAACACTAGCTTAATGTTCAGCAACATCATGGAGGAGATAAGGATGTTGCCAATGGGTTCAGCAACAATTCATCCAGATTCCCATGGAGATGGAATTCCATAACTATGTGATCAAGGTGATAGAATTGGTCAGACCAAAGACGTAATGGTGTATGCTCGAGGGATCCACCACGAATAAGACAACATTACGAGCATCGTTGGTACTGATTTGATTTGACGATAGCCCACACTCAAATCAAAGGATTGATAAGACAATAGGTCCAGCAACTGATCACAAGGGACCAATCGATGAAGATAACATCTTTCTTCAACACACACTACACAAGAATATCCCTTTGGAACGAACTAAGTCGGACAAGCTTTTATCTTCCAACTCTCCAAGTTGTTGTTTAGCTTACTCAACTAGCTCAGGGTATCCAACACGGATTCTTGGAGAAAGGGTGGTTTACAGGAATAAACCAACTTGATCACGAACTCAACATAGCGGTCGGGTGACAACTTGGTAATACTTCTGAGAAGATCTTCGGAAATTCACGAACCACCGATATGTTGTTAAGCTCGAGAACAATCTTGCTTTTTGAGGCAAGACGATATGATCAATAGAGCGAAGATTTGAATAATCCTAACTCATCGATCGAGGAGTGCACCGAGAACAAGGACTAGGTAGCATGATCAACCTTAGAATGATGATTCAAAACCAGCACGCTAAGAATGAAATTATTTCCCATTAACTACCAAGCAACAAGGTTGCTAGGAGTATTGAATTCACACATCACGATTCACTTGTCGGCATCCCGGTTGCGACAACACGGAACCGAGGGATGAATAATAATGGCGAGAAGTATCACTACATCAAGAATTCACAAGAGCCGGTGCAATTCTCATGAAAATCCTGACATAAAGACGGTAATACTTCAGGGTAGAACAGAATCAAAAGCTGGGCTGGCATTTTGATCTGCGGAGCACAATTGCTTTGACCCAATCCTAGATATGGAAGAGGTACTGGAGTTTGTTTCTCCTAGTCATTCCGCGATAGAATGGCTTGACGGACCACAAGAGTAATAGGCATCGATGAACGAATGCACACATAATCTTGACTATCAATTGATAGACGAGGGTCAGAAGACAACTAAAGAGGAACAACTCAAGGAACATATAATTTTCTGAGTTGTGGTTGCATGGTTTAGCATGTCGAACGAATTCCACCGATTTCTTCCGGAAAACCCATGCAGAAAGGTAGAACTGGCAGAGTCACAATGTAGAATCGAGAACCCATCGAGAGCACTCTGATTGTGATCTTTCGATCAGCGAGGAACATCTGCCATAAGCGGTTCATAGTATTTGGAAGAAAGGAATACCACGAACATCGAGGACTAATGCAAAGGTTACTAATAACCTAAAGGAACGAGCAAAACTATCAACATGAAGCAAGTAGGGTGAATCTCGGGTTCAAAACCCAGGGATAGAATACCTACTACTAAATGGCATCACGGGATGCTTTCGATAATGACGGCCAGAGTCATCACACTGGAGCATAAATCATGGCTAGGCTACTAGATGATCCCCTGAGACACCTAAGGTCATAATAGTAACTTCAACATAATGTCAAGGCAATAGAATACCTCAACTCAACAATTAGTGTGATTGAGCTGGCCCATGGGAACATTGAAACGGGAAGAAAGGATTTGCAAATGCATCAGACTACTTAGAAACCTTGGATGACTCGGACAGCATAACGGCTGTAAATGCTCAGAAAAGATTTGAGACATTCACAAAAATGGTGGCATAACCACTCAGAAGCACAATATCAAGGTTTCGAGATCAACAATAATCATACAAAAGTAGTAGGAATTGAAACGAGGCTTAAGTCCAACAATCTATAAGTCTACGGATTAGTAACACGTGATCCTGATGGAAAGAAGAGATAGCCTAGTTCTTAATCCCCGTAGAAGAGAAGATGATGACTCAGATCAGAAGGCCATGAGGTATAAGGAGTAAAAAGAGCCTTACGTTCCATCCCACAATCAATTCCCTTATATAACTAAAGAATTTCTAGACTCAACTTCGACCAGTTTGGCTTGGTAATCCTACAGGCAGTCAAGCTCTGATACCAACGCTGTCAGGACCCCGACTCGATGTCACATCGATCTAGCCGGTAACACCTCATATCACTTTGCGGCCTCACGCACGGTATCCCACGGGTGTCGCCTTACCTTTGCCCGGGACCGTTTGCGCCTTTTGGCTCACGTATATGATAGTGTCGCTAGCATCCATATGATAAGGAGCCCGGGCTGACATGACTAGTCGTAAACCCAAAGTGGCACAGACTTACAGGGACAGGCATTCATGACCCAGCTTCGAACGTGTCGGTCATCAGCAAGTGGGTCCGGGCTGTAGCACTGGGCTAGCAGGACTCCGGTAAACCGGGCTGTAGCGGGCTAACAGGACTCCGGTACTCAAAGCGTGACATTTCCCCGAAGGGACAGACACAGGAACGAAGAAGGACACATGCCGGCCAGCCTAAGTGTTCCAGAGCAGTAGCAAGCTACCATGGCTCAGCGGTAACACTAGGAGACATTTCCCGGTAAGAGAGGCTACTAAAGATAAACAACTAGATAGTCAGATCCCACACATACCAAGCATTTCAATAACATACACACAATATGCTCGATATGTGCAAATACAACATGGCATCACAACATGACTCTACGACTCAAATATTTTAATCAATAGGCTCCGAGGAGCGAGATATTACAAACAGGGGTCTCATGACCCAACACTCAGAGCATACAAGTCAAAGCACAAGCGGAAGCTATCATGTCTGAGTACAGACGTCTATAAATGAAAAAGGCTGAAAAGCCTGACTATCTATCAGATCCTGCCGAGGGCACAAGATCGTAGCTGAGGTATCAAGCTAAACGTCGAAGTCCACGCGGAACTACTAGTGAGACTGAAGTCTCTCTGCAAAACATAAAATGGGCAAACGTGAGTACAAATGTACCCAGCAAGACTTACATCAGATCTATCTACACATGCATCATTATCAACAAGGGGGGTGGTGGAGTTTAACTGCAGCAAGCCAGCTTTGACTCGGTGGCTAACCTGAACTACGACTGCAAGTAACTCTTTTGAGGTGGCGCACACGAGTCCACATATCCACCATATCAATACACCACTATGGATCCGCTCCCGTCTCCCTACGAGAACGCCATCCATAGCACTCACGCTTATCTTGCGAATTTTAGAGTATCCACTTTCACTTGTCTATGAACTGTACAAGGGGTCCACGTTTCCATATCCGAGGAATCCGGCTATTCGAATAGATAATGATAACCCTGCAGGGGTGTACTTCTTCACACACGCTTTCGCCACTTATCGCCCTGTACACGTCATGTACCTCGGCAACCTTCAAGCGGAAGCCGGGCGAGGGAGTCAGCCACGACCTGACTAACCGAACAAGTCTCTAGTCCAGGTTTATCGCCTATTCGGGTTCCATCCGCAAGGAGATCCGGCCGGGGTGTCGCTTACGGCCCCAAACGATGTGTGCAGGGTTCCCAAGCCCACCAACCGGGTGCCACTTGGTACACCGGGCCACTGTGCCTAGTCTGTCCCAAGCCCACCTGTACCGGGTGCCACTTGGTAGACTACTAACACTACCTACAAACACCAGAAACTAGTTGCAACTCCTGGACAGAGATCATGTTGATTAATAAGTCGAGAGAGCTTGGAGCGCCCGGAGCCCAATGTGTGGTAGTAACTGATCATGGATCACAAACACAGAACTCAGTTCCTGAGGACGGCTGCAATGAGACAACCCACCATGTACTCCTACATGGCCTCTCACCGCTACCTTTACCAAATCGTGTTCACACACTTAGCTCACACACAGTAGGACATGTTCACACGCCTCTGATTCATCCCCGATGAATCAGACCTGACTCAACTCTAAGCAGTAGCAGGCATGACAAACAAGCATGAATGAGTAGGCACAACAGGGCTCAAACAACTCCTACTCATGCTAGTGGGTTTCATCTATTTACTGTGGCAATGACAGGTCATGCAAAGGATAAAGGGGTTCAGCTACCGCAGCAAGTAACAGTTGAATCGTTGTTGTCCTAATGCAGTAAAAGAGAGCAGGAGCGAGAGAGTAGGATTGTATCGGAATGAACAAGGGGGTTTTGCTTGCCTGGCACTTCTGAAGATAACATTGAGTCTTCATCAGTGTCAACGATCACATCATCGGTATCACGTCTATCGAGAGGGGACAAATACCGGCAACACAGAAAGGAACACAATCAATGCAATGCACAATATGATGCATGCTCATGACATGGCAATATGAATGTGTTTTGAGCTAATGCAACTAGCAACAGATTAAATGAAGTTGGTTTGAATATAAAATTCAAATTCAAACTCCATATGTGATTAAATAAATGCCCTTTATATGATTTGTGCTAAACAGCAGCTATAAGTTGTTCTAACATGCATGAAAATGGTACAGATGGATTCCTTGAATTTTTCTGATAATTTTTCATATATAAATTATTTAATTTGGAGTTACGGTTAATTTTCTATGATTTATTGAAGTTTATACAATTTTCTGGAATTATAAATCATTTCCTAATTTATTTAATTCCAGAAATACTTTACTGCGTCAGCATGACGTCGGCATGACGTCAGCAAGTCAACAGGGGCCGGTCAGGGTCAAACCTGACGTGTGGGGTCCACACGTCAGTGACACAGGGGCTAATCCCGCGTTGACTCGGGCTTTGACCCGCTACGGGGCCCACTGTCAGTGTCTGTTAGTCTAACTAATTTTAGTTAACACTAATCCTAACCTATTTAACAGGCCGGCCCCACCTGTCATGGACACAGGGGAGGGTCCCGTCGGGGTCAAGTGGTCAACCCCACCGGCGGCTTGACGCCGGCGAGGCCAGCCGCGGTGGCGAGCCTCGGGTTTGCGTCTCCGGTGACCAAACGGCCGGCCAAGTGCACGCGCGGGGAGCTGGGGCTCGCCCGCATCCAGGGAGGCTTGCGGCAGCAGCGGGGACGGCCGGAGCTCGCCGGAAACGAGCTCGAGGCGGCGCCGGCGTTCGGTTGTTTCTGGCTACGGGGCTGCTGCGGCCGTGGTATCGCGTTCGTGGCACCTACAGCAGCTACGCGAGGCAGCGAACATGTTGGACACGACGCCCGGACCAAATGGTCGCCGGAGTCGTGTCGGCGGTGAGTGCAGGCGGCGACGCAGTCGGGCGAAAGGGGCGAGGCGGCTACGGCGTGCCAGAGAGGAAACGGAGAAGGGGAAAAGGTTCGGTGGCTCACGGCGGTTGCAGCGGACGCCGAAGCAGGCTCGGGGAAGGCCGGACGGCGACGAGTCGATGATGGGGATCCGCGGCGGCCGGCGATGAAGAAGAGGCCGGTGACGGTGTTTTGAGGCATCCGGCGTCGAGTGAGTCGACGGGGAGGACGAGGAGGTTGAAACGGAGGCCATGAACACGTCGGCGAGGCGGGGGAGGGCCTGTGGCCGCGGTGGTTCTAGTCGGCGGCGACGGCTGTGTTCGGGTTCGGGCGAGAGAGAAAGAGCAGAGGGGCGGGGCCTCGAGGAAGAGTGAGAGGGTCCGAGGGGGTGGCGTGGCGTCTCCGGGCGTCGAGGAGGGAGGCAGGGAGGCTGCCACGGCGAAGCAGGAGGTGGCCGGCGCTCTTCGGGCGCGCGCCACGCCTCGCCTCTGCCTACTGGCAGAGGAAGAAGAGGACAAGGAGGGAGGTGGGCTGGGCCGGCTGGGGGGGGGGGGGCTGGGCCAGCTGGGCCAGGTAAGTGGCGCCAGGTAATTCCCTTCTCTCTCTGTCTTTTATAATTCTGTTCTGTTTTATCTTTTCTATTTTCTGCAATTTGTTTTTGATTTGATTTAAATATCAAATCATTTTATAAAATCCTGGAAACAGTTATGGGTGTTTTCTGAATTATTTCAGTGACCCCTAACAATTTTCCAACATTTATTTGAACATTTAAATTATTTATAGTATTTAAATGCCCAAAGTCAAATACAATATGGTTTAATTCAGAGCCCAATATGTCCTGCAAAAATATAAATCATTTTTGGAAGATGCTTTCACCTCAAACTAGAAATGTTGAACATTTTTAGAGGGCATTTTGGGTTTAATGAAAAAGATTTTATTTTGACCCTAGTTGAATTCATTTGGTGCTAGGGTTTAGTCAATCCCCATTTCAGGTTTAAATGAAATTTAAACATGAAGCAACACTCTAATGCATGCATTAGGCATTGTCAGAACTAGGGATGTGACAAGAGGCCCAGGGCCATTGCCTATAAATAGGACTAGCCTCCCCCAGGGTAGGGGGCATCGGGCACCGAGGATCGGGGATCTAGGATCAGCCAACCCTGAAACAAGCTAAGACCGAAATCGGAGAAAGAATCGAGAAGAGAGAGAGAGAGAGAAGGGTGACTGAACTCCTCCTAGCAGTTCATCCCCCAGCCAAGAATAGACCCTCGCGAGGCTGTTCTTCCTTGTATTGCTCATCATCATCAGCCCAAGAGGCAATCCACCACACCACACACTGGAGTAGGGTATTACACCACAACGGTGGCCCGAACCAGTATAAACCCTGTATCTCTTGTGTTGTTCTTTCCATAGCCTAGATCTTAGCGAGGTGGAGGGGTGCAGGTAGGTAGAAGGCAAAATCTCCGCGCGCACCCTAGTGTTCGAACCTCAAGGGTCTGCCGGAACCCGAAATCCGACATTTGGCACGCCAGGTAGGGGTGTGCCGGAGTCCACCTTCTACCGCTTCGTGTCCCGTCGCGTCGCCATCACCATGTCCGGCGACCGGGTGGGCAACCCAGATCCATGGGCGGCGTGGCCCGCCCACGCAGAGCCGCTCGCCTCGGGCGACCCCGTGCCCCAGGAAGCTCGCGGTCCGCAGGGCGCAGCGGGCCGCGGGCGACGCGGACATGCTTCGACAGCTCTCACACCGCGGCAGGCACGGTCGGCAGCAAGGGCCTCCAATCAGGCCGCGACCACGACACCGTACACCCACCGGGAGCAGGCGAACTCGAGGGCCGCGCTCACGGTGGCCCGAGAGCTGCTGCGGTGTAGGCTGCTGGAGGGCGGCCGCGATGTGCTGCTGGAGCGGGTGACAGAGCTCCTGGGCTTCGCCGCCTCAGGGGCTCACCCCTTCTGCACCCAGCTCCCATCTGAAGCCCAGGGCGGCCCGCGCGGGGGCTCCGCACGCGCCCGTGGGCTCAAGGCTACTCCAACGCCAGCGAAGCTGTCAGCACCGGACCGGCGGCGGCGCTGCTCCCGCTCCCGGTCCGCAAAGAAGAAGGACTCGACGCGACCCGCGGCCCCAGTGGACAGCCGCGCTACCACCCCACGGTGGGCGCGTCAGGCAGGACCGCGTGGCACGCGGAGCACTACGGCGTGGCCTTCGGGATGACGGCGCCAGAAGAATACATGCCCCTCATGATGGACCAAGGACACCCTCACGAGGGTGAACAAGGCTCGCTCCTCAGCCCAAGCTGGGGGGACGAGGCGCCAGAAGCTGAGCCCTTCCAGGAGCCCCGGGACGGTCCCACTGGCCACGCTGGAGGCAACGATTATCAGGTACTGCTAATTCCTCAGGAGCAGGCATACACTAATCATGGATCGCAGGAGGTGCAGGTCGCCACAGCGAGCAGCTGCCCCGCTCCCACAGTCCCCTACCCCTCGGGAGGAGGGCGCAGGGGGCTGCAGGAGAGGGGCCGAGATCTGACATCACCACCACGGCGTTCGGAGCAAGGTGTTCTCAGGAGGTAGGCCCTCTGCTGGGGAGGTGCCTCAGGGCCTGCCCCTGGCAGAGGACTCATGGTCGTCGGGGGAACCGCTGGCGACCGCTCTACCCCATCAGCGGCGTCCTGGTTTCCGGTCGTCGTTGATGGCACTAGAGTGTGGCGCAAGGTGGGGCCCTCGTCTGGCGATATGAAGCAAGGCCGGTACCTGTGAAGAAGGCCCAGTGCCTGTGAAGCTCGCCGCCCTGTGACACTCTCACGTAATAATGAGTGGGGCTGTACACGCCCCGGAGTCTTAGGGGTGCCGGCCTCAGGCCCTGGGGCTCCCTCCCACGCCCAGTGGCAGCACTTAGCTCCACGCTGGTGAGAAGACGTCCAAGACTAGATTAGGTGCCGGACGCGGCCTTTTGTCTGCTTTCATTGCTTTTCCCTTTGGTTGTCACTTTCCCCCGCTGGATTCAAGTTGGATTCGAATTTGAGATTTGCGTGTGTTCGGGGAAGGGGTGCTTAGTCTCTTTCGAGCAATTTCTCGCGTTTTGCTTACCACTTCGCCTCAGCTGCCTCCCCTCGTGAGCCCCTCGCGAGCCGGGTCAGGCCTAGCTTGCGCGCAGCCCAGACTGCCGCTGCCGCGTCCTCTCAGGAGGTTTTTTTACTGCAGATCCTACGGATTCGATCAGGGAACACTCGGGACACCACAACCTCCCACAGGCTACCTCAGGGCCCGCACGGGAAAAAGGTAAACTAGCCGATCAGCGCATCGCTTAAGCCAACCACTTGGCGCGGGCGCATGGGCAATGTAGCGTCTACTAATACGATGAACACAAGTTTTACATGAGGGGCTCCCCCTCCAAAATGCTCTCACAGCCATCAGGCCAAAACCTGAGTTCTATTCATGCAGGGTAAGGAAGCAGGAACGACGCATAATTAGTCGGATAAATCCCCCAATGCGTCCTCAGGAGCACCACCCGAACCGTTGCTGGCATCCCTAAACTCGCCATCACTGTCCGCGTCGCTGCCAGCAGCGTCAGGACCGTTCACCACACCGCCCTCGTCGGCAGCCACGATCACGCCGTTGTTGTCTGAAGCAAAGGCCCTGACAAGAGCATCCACATTGTCTTCCACCTAGTGCGCCAGGTCATCTCGGACGGCCTGGGGGACTGGGGCGATGGCGGCGTCGAAATCAAAGTGGGGATCCATGTTTCGGAGATGGCTGAAGACGCGAGAAAAGGCGCGCCCGAGCAGGGCGCGGCTCCTCTCCTCCACCAACCTGTCAGCCCGGACCAACCGCGCCTCCAGCTGCGTCACCACGTCGGTGAAGAACTGAAGGTTGCCGGCGTAGTTGACTGCACGCGGCTCGCCAACAGCCGCCTCACAGATGTTGCCCAAGGCTGTGTTGGCTCTCTCCCGGAGCGTGGTGAGCATGGGGCCGTGCTCATGCTCCAGGATCCGCCGCTGACGTATCTCGTCCGCATTCTGGCGCACGACGACCTCAGCCTCCTCCACCCGCTGGCGAAGAAGGAGCACCTCAGCTTGGGAGGTGGTTAACTCACCTTGCGCCACCTCAAGGGCGGCCCGGAAAGCATCAGCCCTCCGTGTCGCTTCCTCCAGCTTGGCCCTCAAGCCAGCAGTCCTGCCTTCAGCCTCGGCCCGGATCAACCCCAGCTTCTCCTCGAACTTGTGCTCGAGGTTAAAAAAGTGCCATCGCCACCCGATGTCCGACCTCCTCCAGGACACGGGCTTCCTGTGCACCGACATCATCCTCCGCCTGCGTCACCAAGCGTTCCCTCGTCTCCAGACGCTCGTACTCACGGGTACGTTCGGCGGCTTCCAGCATTAGCGCCTCCTCACGCTTCTGGAGCTCTGCTGAGTCGCCAGAGGCCACCTTCATCGACGCGAGGGCTGCCTCGCGCAGCTCCACTTGCTCCTCCGGTGAGTGGCACCAGGCCAAGAGCTCCCGAGCCCGCTCCTCCGCCGCCTTTCGCCGCCGGTCAGCTTCCCGGGCCTCCTCAGCAGCCCAAGACCGGGCCTCCCGAGAGGCTACCAGCGACGCCTTGGCCTCTAAGTCGTCAAGATCATGCTGACGGCGCGCAAGGGCGATGGCGCCCTCCATCTCGCGCCTCTCCGCAGCTAGGTGCAGGCCCTCGGCCTCAAGGCGCGCATATTCATCAGCAAGCTCCTCACCAAGAAGGCTCACCGCATCAGCCGCCCTTCAAAGGAATCCTTGGCGGAGAGCGCGACGCTCCCGGGCGCGCTCGAGCATGTCTTCCACACCATCATCTGCCCCAAGCAAGCGCCAGGGGCCACGAATCAGCACTCCCCCTCCGGGCAGGGGGCTGGCACCCTCGCGACGGCCGGGCACGCCACACCAGAAGCCCGCCTGGAGCCAGCCCGTCCCCAGATGAAGAGCGCAGGAAGCGCCTCAGCCAATCGCAGTCCACGACCAGGCGAGAAGCCCACGGTAGGCTGGCTATGCCACGAGAAGGCCCGCGAAGGAGGACCGCGAGGTGCGCAGGGCCACGATGCGCCTCGGGAGGTTCACCTCTCAGATCGCCCTCACCACAAGGGCTCTGCTGCTCGGAGCGCTTGAGGACGGTGGAGGGGGAGAAGCCAAGGGGGACGGCACCTTAGCCGTCTCCGCGAGCTCGGCTGGAAGGGGCCTGTGGAGCAAGGGTCAGTAAAAGCAACAGAAGGATCGGGAGCTGGGAAAGGAGAAGGCTTACTCACCAGTGGCGAAGTACTTCCTACGCTTCAGCAGGCGACAAGGGTAATCGTCGCCCAGGGCCTCCCTTCTCTTCCAGAGGGCCTCAAAGTCCACGCGGAAGCGGCCCAAGAGTTGAGCGCAGGGATCAACCTGCGACGAAGATGGAGCGTCAAGGCGATCTGCGTCAGGGGCGCCTGCCTGATGCACGCTGCCAATCGCCTCGCCAAGAGAATCAGTTGGAGCCTCAGGGGCCTCAGTCGCAGGCGCTGAGGGCAGCTGCTTGTCACCCTCAGCCTCAGCGGCATGGGCCCCAAGAGCTGCTCCCTCATGAGCATCGCCCGACGCTGTCGCCCCGCCGGGAGCCCCCTCGGCCTATGGCGCCTCATGCCTCCCTGCTCCGCCACTTGAGGAAGAGTCGCCTTGGCCGACTGGAAGGGCATTCACCATCACTGGGTTCTCGCGAGGCCCCTGGAGGCTGGCGGGGCACGACCCCCACTCATCAAAGATAGGCATCTGCTTCACAAAATCGCCCCTGTTCTGGCAGAGGTACATCAAGGCCCCTCCCTGCTGGATGCTGCCAGGGTTGGGGTCCCCAGTCAGGATCAAGAGCGCTGTCCTCAGCACTTCAGGCATTAGGTCCTCTTCCTAGAGCCTCATACAATCATCACGCCCGCTGAAGGCCCACATCCGGTGGGAGTGGTGTTGGAGAGGAGCAACGCGGCGTAGCTGGAACTCCTTCACCACCTTGGGCGCTGTCACGCCAAGCGACCTCAAGAACGCGAAGCGGTGCCAGACGAAGACGAGCCAGGGGCTCTCAAGCGTCTCCTGGCCCCAGCCCGAATTGGGGACAGCAGGCGAAGTTGGCTCCGATATCAGGGGGCTGGGCACCCCCACATCCACATACAGCCACCGCTCGCGGAACCCAGCCGCGGGCAGAGGGAGCCTGAAGTCAATCCCTAAGGCCGCTATCTCAGACGCGGCAACGAAGCTCACGCACGCCCAACATTGGGTAGGTTCGACAAGGCGCAGAGAGAAGAAGTGGCGCAGCAAGGCAACCGAAGGAAGGATGCCCATCATTGCCTCGCAAACAAAGGCGAAGACCCAAAGGAGGGTGATGGATTCAGGACCCATATGCATCATGTGGATCTGATAGTGGGAAAGCACGACATTGAAGAAATCAGAAAAGGGGGGAACCAGACCCTCCCACAGGGCGTCGGCAAAATACGGGACCTCGGTGACTATCCTGTCGATGGAGAAGTGGGACGCGGGCCAGGCCGTCGTCCTCTCGCATTCGTTGAAGATAGTGGCCAGAGCAGAGCTGACCTTGCCCAAGCCCTCGGCGGGGGCCACCAACGGCGGCGAGCAAGGCGGAGGCATGGGTTTCTTCCCTCTTCCCTTCTTTGTCGGAGCCACGGCGATGGGAAGGGGAGGAAGGTTCGAGATTGGGTTGAAAATAGAAGCTGGAGTTCGAGAGGAGGAAGGACAGAGGGCGCTCGAGCAACAGAAAGGGGAGCGGCTGTGTACGACTACGAGTCCGCCTAGCATGGCGCAAAATAAGGGGGTGTGGGGGAACAGTGCCGCCCACGCCCAATCAACCGCCACGTGGCGCCCGAGGCCGCAGGCTGTTAGGGCCCGCGGCGCTTCGCCCTTGCCCTTTCGCCTCCCTGCACGGCCGAGTCCGGGCGCGCCTTGGGCCCGGGGGCTACTGTCGGTGTTCTGGGAACGGGGGTCCCTAGACTTTCCTGCCTGCGGCGTGGCTCAAAGGGGGCCCAGCACGACCCATCTTCATCAACACAGACTCAAGACCCTCGCGAGGGGCCAAGCCTCGCGGGGCGGACGACACGGAGCTTCCTCAGGCACAGCCTCATCAGGCTGGCTCGCGAGGAGGTGGAGAGATCAAGGCGGGGTACCTCACGAGGTGCCCATGACGCAAGCCATGACGACCAAGGGCGCCAGGCGGGCGCCAGCCTGCGCAGTGTCCTCCTTTCCTCTTTGGTGCAAAGGAAGCAAGCGCAGGCAGGAGCATCAAGCAAAGGCGCCCGTTTCGGTGCAACGAGACCAAGACCAGTCCAACGGCAGGGAGGAAGTCATTGTGGAGCCCAAGCTAGCGTCACCACTAGAGTCTTTGGCAGGCGGGGACCAACTTTAGTCAGGATAAGTGTACCAGATGTTCCCCTTCAAAATGGCCAATTGTTGGCGCCCTTCCCGCTCAATATTTGGGAAGAGGCCCAGGGCCATTGCCTATAAATAGGACTAGCCACCCCCAGGGTAGGGGGCATCGGGCACCGAGGATCGGGGATCTAGGATCGGCCAACCCTGAAACAAGCTAAGATCAAAGTCGGAGAAAGAATCGAGAAGAGAGAGAGAGAGAGAGAGAGAGAGAGCGAGAGAGAGAGAGAGAGAGAAGGGTGACTGAACTCCTCCTAGCAGTTCACCCCCCAACCAAGAACAGACCCTCGCGAGGCTGTTCTTCCTTGTATTGCTCATCATCATCAGCCCAAGAGGCAATCCACCACACAACACACTGGAGTAGGGTATTACACCACAACGGTGGCCCGAACCAGTATAAACTCTGTATCTCTTGTGTTGTTCTTTCCATAGCCTAGATCTTAGCGAGGCGGATGGGTGCAGGTAGGTAGAAGGCGAAATCTCCGCGCGCACCCTAGTGTTCGAACCTCAAGGGTCTGCCGGAACCCGAAATCCGACAGGCGTCGGCTGGGAACGCACCGCGTGACGGCGTGAGGGACGAGGGTTTTGGTGTGCCAGGGTAGTCAGCTGCGGTCGTGGCAACGTTGGAGATTCCCTTTGCTCACATGCGATCCCCGCATGTCATTGAAAAAGCAAGATGACCCGGCATGGTCTCAGGTCCAGAGGATGCAGTTGGCCGCGCTACACCACTCCGCGAACGCGTCACAGCGCCCCGTACATCCTCGATGATCCGGGTGTTGGGGTGTGTTTGGATTGTGGCCAAAGTGCACCTTACCAAAATTTTGGTCATGACCCAAAGATTGGTCTTTGTTTGGATGGTTGCCATTTTTCTGGGCATGCCAATGAACTCTAGCCAACTCTAGTTCATTTTTCTTGCCACGGCCAAATCATGGGCAACCAATACCTCAACCAAAATTTTGGTCATGACCCAAAGATTGGTCTTTGTTTGGATGGTTGCCATTTCTTTGACATGCCAATGAACTCTAGCCAACTCTAGTTCATTTTTCTTGCCAATATAGACCAAATCATGGGCAACCAATACCTCAACTAAAATTTTGTCTACCCAATGCTTTGATCGGGCAACCTTGGGCACAAACCAAACATACCGTTGGTCGTGCCACAGCACTAACGCCACCCTCGGCACACTGAAACCGACCGTGTCTAGCGACGATATGAGCGTGTCACTCACCGCGGTCGCCGTGTCTAGAGGTGGTGCTGGAGCTGCGCCCCGTTGTTGGGCCCAATGACCCACATGAACGGTTGTCGGTGGCGAGGAGGTCGTGGGCCAGCTCCTCCATTGGACTAGTCTGCGCTACGTCGTCCTGACAGGTGAGCCCCACATGTCGGTTTCCCTGTTTTCCCGGCAATATTCGAGCGTCAGTGCTCCGTGTTGCGCATTAGGCCTTTCACTATGTAGGCCAAGCGAGACAACTTATTGCTTATTTGAGACATTCAAGTATAATCATGTGGCATTTGCTTATTTCTCATTCCTCTCCAACCCTCTTCTCCATCGATCATGTCACCCTCCAGTCGAGTCCATCCTCCCGCATGCCTCATTTGAACATTCCGCCGAGTATCATTCGCATGTACCCACCCTAGTCCTCTTACAATAGATCTCCGGACCCCGAGATGAAATCGAGAGGGAACGAGTGGGGGCACGTGATACCTAAGGCGGATTCAAAATTTTGAACCGGTGATCATAGCATCCGCAAATCATATATAAAGGGTATTCAATGTTCATTTCATTTTTGAACGTACAATATACTCCTTCGTATCCTTTCTAGTTTACATATAAGTTTTATGTGTAGTCAAAGTATCTCTACTTTGATCAAAAAGGTATCAACATTCAACAACGCCCAATCAATATTGTTAGATTCATACGTACTCCTAGATTTGTACTCGAGATGGTTTCCAATTTGACTATTGACAAGATTAATAGTACATGAGATGTATAATGTGAAAATTATATCATTGGAAACTCCTTTCACATACGAATTTGACTGTATGCTTTGTGTAAGTTGCATTTCATATATTATTACTCTAACATTTGGTCAAAGTTAGCCTCGAAAAACACATTAGACCCTGTATGCTTTGTGTAAGTTGCATGTCATATATTATTACTCTAACATTTGTGTAAGTTGCATGTCATATATTATTACTCTAACATTTGGTGAAAGTAGTATAGTGGAAGTGGATCCTCTCACGTAGGTATCCCTGCCTTACCCTCCCTTTCGGTCACTTACTGGCGGACCCCATGCTTGCTAGGCCCCGCATGTCAGTTACTCAATAGGTTCGGCCACGTTAGGGGATCCTCATCCGTAGTATACTCCCTCTGTTTTTATTTACTCTACATAAAAAGGAGGGAGCGGTGGTATAATAAATGATGCGGGCGGGGAGGGGGAGAGACGTCGGTTTGCTCTCAACTGCGGTCCCACAAGCGAGCGAAACGCAAGACGAAGTGCGTTCCATTTGGTGAGCGACGTGGAGGGTCCAGCGTGCCGGGCTGCAACGCGAACGCGATAAGAGTGATGTACAGTCAAAACCGATTGACCGGTCATCACCGGAACCACTATTCACACCAGAACCTTCGCTGCTCGGCCTACGCCAGCCACTGCCCTAAAACCACACCAAATCTCCAGCCCATTCCCCCACCTTTCGATCCCCTATCCCGCATGAAGTGTCCCCTAGTAAGCCGGAAATCCATGGTGCGTCGCAAGATCACTTACTACAAGATGCTGACGCCGGAGCGCCGCGCAGAAATCGTGGCGGCGGTCGGCGCCACAGACCTCCGTTCCCAAGCTCGCTTTGCGGTGGGCCAATCCCCGAGTTCTCTGGAGCCAAGCTACGAGGAGGAGGAAGCCAATCCAATGTTCATGGCAGAGGTCGCGGCGCAGAAGGCCCCCGATGGGTATGAGACGATGGACGTCGATTTCGTGCCGGCGTCCGAGTCCCCCATGGTGCAGGTGAACCAGCGGTTCAACATGGCGATACTAAAGGAGGACCGGGAGGCAGAGGCTCAACTCGACGCGGAGCGTGCGCATGCCGCTGCCGTCGAGGCTCTCCTACAGGCGGAACCGGATGTCATGGATGTGAATCGGGCGGCGGAGGCTCAACTTGAGGCGGAGCGCGCAGATGCTGCTGCCATCGAGGCCCTCATGCAGGCGGAAC
The DNA here is from genome assembly GCF_018294505.1 of Triticum aestivum. NCBI lineage: Eukaryota > Viridiplantae > Streptophyta > Magnoliopsida > Poales > Poaceae > Triticum > Triticum aestivum. Next base: position 132,512,291 of record NC_057794.1, read on the forward strand.
CAGACGTCCTGGACTTGAACTGGGCGGGAGAGGCTCGACTCAACGCATAGCACGCGGATGCCGCTCTCATCGACACCCTCCTGCAGGCGGAACCGGACGTCCTAGACTTGAACCAGGCGGCGGAGGCTCGACTTGACGCGGAGCGCGCGGATGCCGCTGCCATCGAGGCCCTCCTGCAGGCGGAACCGGATGTCCTCGACTTGAACCGGGCTGTGCTCTCGTCCGTGCAGAGCGCTCGCATGCTCCGCTTGAACGAGTAGCTGGAGGCCGAGGACAACCACGGTGCGGAGACACACGTTGGCAGCGATGGCTGGTTCGCGCCGGCAGCCAAAGATGACGAGGTCGTCTCTTTCCGCGAGCAGTGATAGTTTTTCTTTAAGTTGTTGTTTTTATGGATCTTTTGCTGTGTAAAAACATATATTTGTTATGCAAGTCACCTGACTTGGGCCAGTCTACCATTTCAGGCAGTTGGATGAATATCCTACGTCTCCTAACCCTTCTTTCCTTCTTCCTCACCTCTTCTTCTTCCCCAACAGACCACCGCATGGGCCGTACGGATACTCCCCAACATGCGGTTGGATAAACATACTCTATGAACGAAAATTATGTGTCCGCGATAGGATGGCTGAGTTTGGTTTGTTCACATGCGACAACACGTGTCAGTGAGGGTGCGTTCCCTTGGTTGGGTTTGCAGCGTGCAGGAGCGATTGTGTGAGGGTGCGGTGCGACCGCTGCGTGCAGGAGCGACCGTGTGAGGGTGCGGTGCGACCGCGACATCCGTGCGCAAGTGTACCTCCTTCTCATTTTCAAAACTTTAGGCAATCTTGGCAAAAATGTGTGGCGAAGTTTGGCAATGCAAGGCCTAGACCCAAACGGGATAAGTACGTACGTACTAGGAGTACTAGTGTTAAAAAAGAAAGGCGGGGTTTTCTTTCGCGGGATTTAATCGATACAAATCCTCGTTTCACGTGTCAATTAATGCGTATTTTTCTCTCCAAAGACCAAAGAGCTAACCATCTCACTCCTCATCGCTTGATTAATGCAGCGCCATGCAAACCAACCTTCTCACTTCTACATGCATGCAGGGGATATTAATGTCCTTGGTTGCTAACCCCATCAATTTGGCCTCGATTAGTGTTAGTGGCCCTTTGCAAATTGTAATTTTGATATACTAGCCTTGTGTACAAAAAAATGGAGGTAGTAACTATATTTGACTTCCTTCCCCATTGCGGTGACGTCGACGATATCTTTTTTTTGGTGGTTTGGCGAAGTGCGTCCGACAGAGAACACCATTGAGGGAGACCATGGTAAGTCGTTCGCAAGTGCCGCCTGCACGCCGAGAAAACCGCCTTATTTGCATCCAGGAAGTCCTTTACTAGTACTACTAGGAGTACTAGTGCGGTGAGATGGTTTCCCCAAGAAGACGATGGAGAAGCGGAGTCAGCGAAGAGTGAAATGATGGTTGCTTTGTTCGTGCTTTTGTGATTTGACGCCTCACTACTTTGTGATTTGTGATAGAAGGGACAGGGGAGTAGGCTCTGTGCTCTATACTGTACTACATGCGTCCAAGCATGGGAGAAAGAGGAGAGACGTTGCATTTTTCTATTCCTTCAATCAATCAATCAATCAGGGAGCTTCGGTTCCATCTTTTTGGCTTTGGCAACACCGTCCACAATGGTTCCCATGACGCCAAAAGCTATTTTCATATTTGGCTACACATTGTGGATGCCCTTAACCGTACCACTTGGTTTTGCTCCTGTGTGCTATCTATACAAATTTCAATTATATTCATCTAAAAAATTATAGAATCAAGATTAGTAAAAAGGAGGTGATTTTGCTGCGCAGATGGCGCGGGAGGTTTCTTATTTGAGCAATGCTACATCCACGTAATGGTTTTCATAAAGTTACGAACTGATGTGATGTGGGACTATTTGATTGGATTAAAGGAGAGGATTAGGCCCACCCCACCTGAAAATCAGGGGGCATATATGAATTAGATGGAAAGTATACGTAGCAGCTACGTAGCCCTTTGTAAGTCCAGGATTAGGCTTCTTATTTTCGGAGGACGTTGTCGTGGCGGTTTGCTAACATGCGGTCCCATGTGTCAGTGCTTTACCAAGCTAATCCGCGTCCCACATGAGGCAGAACAACGGCAGAAGCAACACGTGGTTAAGTTGAAGAAGATGAGGGAGAAGCGGATTCAGCAACGAGTGAAATGATGGTTGCTTCGTCCCTCCAACTTAACTGCAGGAAAGGTGCAGCTTTGTGATTTGACGCCTCATTGCTCATTACTACGCCGGTGCCATGACTGGGGTGCTTCACCCCGGCTGCTCTGCACTGTATTCCGGTATGGCACGTGGACCCGGTAGGTTGCACTACTAGGAAAAGGGCTACAGATAATATGGACACTAATGGCGCACCACATACAGGTGCGCCATTAGTAATATATTACTAATGGCGCACCAGGTGTGTGGTGCGCCATTAGTAGTTTTGGAAAAAAATTAAAAAAAATTGTTACTAATGGCGCACCGTGGGATAGTGCGCCATTACTAGTTGACATAGTAATGGCGCACCACACCCACCGTGCGCCATTAGTAGTTTTGAAAAAAATAAAAAAATGTTAGTAATGCCGCACCACGGGATAGTGCGCCATTACTAGTTAAAACTAGTAATGGTGCACTGTCCACTGGTGCGCTATTACTAAGTTTTTTCAAAAAAAATCATTTTTAATATTTTTTTCAAAACTAGTAATGGCGCACCACTCCCACAGTGCGCCATTACTAACTTGGCCTAAAAATTCCACCGAATGCACCCCCCCTGTGGACCGCCTTTTCAGTTTAAAAATAAATAAAAGAAAATGAAGGAAATGTCAAAAAATAAAATAATATAAGTTTCCCATGTGATATGTGGTCTACTTGTTGGGAAAATTTACAAATATGAATTTCGACTTTATTTGCAAAATCTCTCTCGAATTTGTAAAATAGGCATAACTTTTGCATACGAACACGGATTAAAAAGTTTTTTATATGAAAAATCATCTACTCGAAAAGTTACATCCGAATTTAGCCGGGGGAACCCCGTTAAACATTTTCAAAATCCCCAAAAATCTAACAAAAAAAAGTTACGGGGCTTTTAAGATCTAGAGGGAAAAAATGGAAAAAATTTCAACCTTACTAGTTGTGCGCCGACATGAGTTGAATCAGCACATTCGACGTCAGGAGAACCAGATGTGTGCCGACATGATAGATCTAAAGAAGGCAAGAACAAGAATCAAGGAACTGGAGGAAGAACTCAAGGCTACGCGTGAAGATTATGAAGAGGAAATCGAAGTACTAGTGGAGAAGAATGATGACCTGATCAAGAAGATCGGAATATTTATGGGAGGCCCTACACCAGTAGAAGAAGACAAAGAACCCAAGGAAATTCACCCTGAAGACTACATCATCATCGATGACACCGACTCAGATCTAGATGATAGTGATGATGACTATGTTGATGAAGCTGGAGCAGATATCATGGAGTGCAACCGAAGAATATTTCTAGTAGACCACCTCATCAGTAGTAGTCCACCATGTAAATATAGTAGTCCAAGCACTTTTGCGATAGTTGGATCGATTGTATGCCCTTATTTGATTGAATGAAGTAAATTGTTTGCTTTTGCCTCATGTGCATATGGGTAGTGTTTTATCTCTAGACCCCCTCTATTCTTAATCTCATCTTTTCTAAACCCCCAGATGCCTCCAAGACGTGACCCCGGATTTACCTTCCCACCGGAGCTCACTCAGTTGATCCAACAGCAGAACACATTGATGCAGTTGCTAGTCCAGAATCAGAATCAGGGGAACAACAACAACCCACCACCACCTATTGATCACCTAGCCCGTTTTCTTAGGCTAAATCCGCCGGTGTTCTCTAGTAGCACCGAGCCGATAGTAGCAGATGATTGGCTCCGCAAGACAGCTAGGGAGTTGACCACGGCAGGATGCATAGATGCGGAAAAGGTGAAGTTTCGCACACATCATCTTGAAGGACCCGCAACATCATGGTGGGAGAATTTCACAGCCACTTTCCCTATCGACACTGTCACATGGGACCAGTTTCAGCAGGCTTTCCATACTGCCCATGTTTCAGCACGAGCTATGGCCATGAAGAAGCGTGAGTTTCGCAACTTGTGCCAAGGAGGGCGGACAGTTGGCCAGTATGTGGAGGACTTTAGTAAGCTAGAACGTTATGCCCCAGATGATGTTGCTACGGATGCAGCTAAACAGGAGAAGTTTCTGGAAGGACTGAATGATGAGTTGAGCATGCAGTTGACGGTAGCAACCTTCAACAACTACCAGGAGTTGGTAGATCGTGCTCTTATGATTGAAGGGAAGCAACAGCAAATTGATAACCGCAAGAGGAAGTATGGACAAGGGAAGTACAATTCTGGAGCTCAGCAGAAGCCACGTTTTACCCCTAGACCGGGAGGACACTTTCAGCATACCCATGGAGGAGGTAGCTCGCACAATCATAATGGCCCCAAGAATGGTAATGGGAATGGAGGAAGCAACGGCCAGAACCGCACCAACCCATCAACCCCAGCCAAGAGAGACCTGAGCCAAGTCACTTGTTTTAAGTGCCAGAAGACCGGACATTAGCATTATGCTAATGAATTTCCTGAATCCCAGAATCTAAATGGCAATGGAAGCTCTGGGAAGAAGCCGAACCCTTTCAATAGGGGACAGGTGAACCACGTTAACGTGGAGGAGGTTGAAGAGTAGCCGGATGCAGTAATCGGTAAGTTTTTGGTTAAGTCATTTACTTCACTCGTTCTTTTTGATACTGGTGCATCGCATTCATACATCTCAAGGGGATTTGTGGATAAGTATAAACTGTCAACCCAAGCCCTTAGGTCACCCATGTTAGTAACCTCCCCTGGAGCAGAGTATATGGCTAGTCTATGGTGTGATCGGTTACCATTAAGGATTGGTAACTACGTATTTCCCTCAGACCTAATAGTATTGGAATGTCAAGGATTGTATGTGATATTAGGCATGGATTGGTTATCGAAGTATGAAGCGAATATTGAATGCGCCAGTAAGTCAATTTTGCTTACAACGCCAGAAGGAAGAAGGATCAAGTATGTATCACGGCATGTGCCAAAGAGGACTCAAGTAAATTCCTTAACAGGAGTTGTGCAGAAGGAAGTACCAGTAGTAAATGATTTCCCTGATGTATTTCCGACGGAGTTGCCAGGCATGCCACCGGATAGAGATATTGAGTTTTGATTGAGCTTTTGCCAGGCACAGGGCCAATATCTAAGAGACCATATAGGATGCCCACAAAGGATTTGGAAGAGATTAAGAAGCAGATTAAAGAGTTATTGGATAAGGGTTATATTCGCCCAAGTTCTTCACCTTGGGGATCGCCGGTACTTCTAGTGGAGAAGAAGGATGGATCATTAAGGATTGTTGTCGATTATCGAGGATTGAATGAAGTAACCATCAAGAATAAGTACCCACTACCGATGATCAATGATCTGTTTGATCGATTGCAAGGAGCTAAGGTATTTTCCAAGATCGATCTGCGATCAAGATACCATCAGCTGAAGACTCGAGAACAGGATATACCTAAGACGACATTTACCACCAGGTATGGGCTGTATGAGTATACCATTATGTCATTTGGTCTGACTAACGCACCTGCATATTTTATGAACATGATGAACAGAGTGTTTATGGAGTTTTTGGATAAGTTTGTCGTAGTGTTCATTGATGATATCCTAGTTTACTTGAAGAATGAAGAGGGGCATAAGGAGCATTTGCGTTTGGTACTTGGAAAGCTCAGAGAACATCTGTTAGACGCCAAGTTTAGCAAATGTGAGTTTTGGTTGAAGGAAGTTGGATTCCTCGGACACGTTATATCTGGAGAAGGTATAGAAGTAGATCCCACCAAGGTTGACACTATGACAAATTGGGAAGTCCCAACAACAGTTGGAGAGATTCGGAGTTTTCTTGGACTCGCACCGGAGATTCATTGAAAATTTCTCCAGGATTGCGAAGCCTATGAAGAAATTGTTGAAGAAAGATACGAAGTTCAAATGGACTGAAGAATGTGAGGCTAGTTTCTAGGAATTGAAGAAACGTTTGGTTACATCACCAGTGTTGATTTTGCCAGATCAGACCAAGGATTATGAGGTGTATTGCGGCGCTAGACTTGGAGCAGTGCTTATGCAGGAAGGAAGAGTTGTTTCATATGCCTCACGACAACTTAAGCCTCATGAGTTGAATTATGCCACACATGATTTGGAGTTAGCAGCTGTAGTGCATGCGTTGAAGACTTGGAGACATTTTTTCATTGGAAACCATTGTGAGGTCTACACGGATCACAAGAGTTTGAAGTACATCTTCACGTAGAAGGAGTTAAATCTCAGGCAAAGGAGATGGTTGGAGCTCATCAAGGATTATGATATGAGATTGCATTATCACCCTAGAAAGGCTAACATAGTAGCTGACGCGTTGAGCCGTAAAAGTCATGTCAATACCTTAATGACGGGAGGTTTACCAAGAGAGTTAGCCAAGAATCTTCGTGAGCTATGTTTGGAGATAGTTCCGAGAGGCTATGTAGCAGCATTGGAGATTCAGTCTACTTTGATGGATAAGATCAGAGAAGACCAGAAGATTGACAAGGAGATTTCTTCTATTAAGGAGAAAATGAGCAAAGGAAAAGCTAAAGGATTCCGTGAGGATGAGCACGATACCCTATGGTTTGAAGACCGTGTTTATGTGCCCAATGACCCGGAGATTAGGAAGTTGATTCTGCAAGAGGCCCATGATTCACCATATTCGATTCACCCAGGAAATACCAAGATGTATCTGGATTTGAAGGATATTTTCTGGTGGACCGGAATGAAGAAGGATATTGTGGAGTATGTAGCAGTTTGTGATGTATGTCAGAGAGTAAAGGCAGAGCATCAGAAGCTAGCCGGATTGCTACAACCATTGCCAATACCCGAATGGAAGTGGGATAAGCTAGGCATGTACTTTATTACAGGTTTGCCCAGAAATCGTACAGGCTATGACTCGATTTGGGTAGTAGTCGATCGTTTGACAAAGGTAGCTCATTTCATCCCAGTGAAGACTACCTATACTAGTGCCAAGTTGGCAAAGATATACATGACCAGGATCATATGTCTGCATGGAGTTCCAAGGAGCATTGTATCAGATAGAGGAACCCAGTTTACCTCAAAGTTCTGGAATCAGTTGCACAAAACTTTGGGTACCAGGCTAGAATTCAGTACAGCTTTCCATCCACAGACAGATGGACAGACCGAGAGAGTCAATCAGATTTTGGAGGATATGCCGAGAGCTTCTGCGCTAGATTATGGATCTAGTTGGGACGAAAATTTTCCATATGCAGAGTTCTCTTACAACAACAGTTATCAATCAAGTCTAAAGATGGCCCCTTTTGAAGCCTTGTACGGAAGGAGGTGCAGAACCCCGTTGTCATGGGATGAAGTTGGAGGCCGACAGTTGTTTGGACTGGATCTGATTAAGGAGTCTGAATAGAAGGTGAAATTGATTCGCGATAGGCTCAAGGTAGCCCAGTCCATGTAGAAGAGCTACGCAGATTCTAAACGCAAGGAGACAGTTTACGAAGTCGGAGACCGAGTTTATCTTCGAGTATCTCCACTTCGAGGAGTTAAGCGCTTTGGAGTTAAGGGTAAGTTAGCGCCACGTTTTGTAGGACCATTCAAGGTTCTGGAGCATATGGGAGAAGTAGCTTATAAGTTGGAGTTGCCCGAAGGATTGTCAGGAGTTCACGATGTGTTCCATGTTTCCCAGTTAAAGAAGTGCCACGCGGAGATGGCTGATATACCGCTGAGAGATACAGTGCCGCTGGAAGCGATTCAGTTGGACAGTGATTTGACCTATGAGGAGAAACCAGTTAAGATTCTTGAGTATGCCAGCCGAGTAACCCGTAGCAAGGTTATCAAGTTTTGCAAAGTTCAGTGGAGCCACCACACGGAGGATGAAGCCACCTGGGAGCGAGAGGAAGATTTGCTGAAGGACCACCCTCACCTATTTCTAGCCAACCAGAATCTCGAGGGCGAGATTCATCTTAAGGGGGGTAGGTTTGTAACATCCCAAATTTTCAATTTGGAATGTTATACAATTGATCATCACTGCATATCATATTTATTTGCATTTTGGGTTGATCCTAGAAATTCTACGCAACTCAAGGACCCTCGGAGAGAGTTGGGGATTTCGTTATTTTCATATTTGAGTTTTCTCAAATTTTGAAAATAGGATCATTTGATTTTATTTATTTTATCATCAATTATTTCAATTATAAAAATATGAGAGAGGGAATAAAATGACTTTCCCAAAATAAAGAAATATTGAGGATTTAAATAAAAAATCAAATAAGGTTTTATTCTGGAGTTTTTCGTGGTTTTATTTGAATTTAGGAAAAATTGCACGTTTTAAAAAATTGCATTTAGGGCCAAGAAAATGTTCATCCTGTTCTAAATATTTTATTTAGACAGTGAAAATTTGTTTTGGCAATTTTAGATATTTATTTATTTTTCTAGAATTTTTCTTAGTTTTGGTGAAATTGTTTAAAAAAAACCCCGCACCCGACTGGGCCAAATGCCCAGCCGACCCAGGCCGGCCCGCCAAGCCACCGCCTCCCTCGCCGAGCTGCCGCCGTACTCAGGGAGACTGAGCCGGGCACGCCTCCACCGCCGACCCCCTCCCCAAGCAAGGCCGCCCCCTCTCTTAAATAGCCACCCTGGGGCCCCCCTAGGAGCCCCGAGTCGCCACCCGCCGCCGCCCACGCAGCCCCGCCGCCCCACCGCACGCCGCCTGCGCTGCCGCCGCCCCGCCGCCGCTGCTGCCCACCGGAAGCCTCGCCGGAGCCCCGCCGAACCTAGCCGAGGTAGCCGCCCCGCCGCCCGGTTTTTTGAGAAAAACCGATTTGGTTTTTTTAGAAAACCCTAGTTTTCATTTTTTTAAATAGATCGGTTTTTTCCGGTTTATTTATTTAGCGAGCGTTCGCTCGTTCGTTCATTTTAACGAATACGTTCATCGTTTAGTTCCAGAAAATGAACGTTCGTTCGTTAATCTATTCATTGCTTTTCTTTTTCTCGGATTTTCTGCGATTATTTCTGATCATGATTTCTGATCTGATTCTCGTTGTAGTTTAACTTTTTGCTCGTTTATCGGAATCAGGCGATTCAAGCGCCTGGAGTTTTGTCTCGAAACCCTCTTTCCGTTTAATCAACTCAAACAAGTTTTTGCCTCAGTAAAATTTGACCTAGATTCATATTAGTAAATGGAGCTTGTTTTGTTTGCCGTTTGTCTTTCGTTGCATCGTTTGATTTGATTCTTTTTGCCAACCGGAGTTCTTAAGTTTAACTATCTGGTTAGATCTCTTATTCGAGTTTTACCTGTGCATTAGATGAGTAATTATTGTATGCTTGTTTGTTTGCGATAGAGTACCTGGAGTGCGCCGCTTGCTACTTCGAATCGCTAGGTTTTGCGGATCATCAGCAAGGCAAGTAACACTTTGATCATACCTCCTACCAGCCAGTTTTATTGCATTAGATCAATCCTCACACCATTGCATGATTAGGATCTAATTAAATTGTGGGTTTGGGAAGTAGATGAGGTAGTACCTATTACCTATTTTATTATCAAACCTTTGGGAGTTACTTCTACGTTTGCTTATTATGCCATGCTATGGTAGTAGACGTGGATTGGGTGAGTGTATCCATGACAGATGTGAGATTGTTAAATTAATGGTTTATCTAAGGTGGCAACTTAAACACACATCTGGGTGGATTGAGGCACCTGGGTATTCCAGCGATTGCCTGTTTTTCTTTTGGACTGCCACCCAGGCTCAAAGGGATCATGAGATTATTCATACTAGAAACTTCCGTGTGCAGCCACAAGCTACTATGGGCTCTAGCATAGTTGACTGAGCTGTGCGAATGCTTACAGTGGTAGACTAGCAGATGTAGGGGATGTATGTTGGTACGGTCTACCCGTTCGTAAGGTGCAAGCGCTTCTGAAAGACTATGTCTCGGTCATCCATTTCTCAAACATCATGTGGTGCGAGAATCCCAACGGAGGAGATCGAGTCTTGTGGGGAAAAGTGCGCAAACCTCTGCAGAGTGTATAAACTAATCATGGTTAGCCGTGTCCCCGGTTATGGACATCTTGAGTATCTAGTACTTGGATTATCATGTGAATCTCATCATGTTACTCTAAATTAATTTTGTTGGGTTTTTAATGATGATGCTTAATTGGGATTGAGAGGGTGTCTACACTCTCAATGTTTAATAATTACCATGATAGTTAAATAAAATTTATTCCTTTGAAGTAGGGAAAAATTGGCTTTACGCAAAACTGTAACCATAGAGCTTTCCACCAGCCAAATATGCATGTAGTATAGTCTTATTCTTTCATTGCTCTCTATGTGTTACATTGCCAGCATATTCCATGTGCTGACCCGTTTCGGACTGCAACATTCATGTTGCAGACTTTTCAGACGACGAGTAAGGTGCTTTTAGGTCGTGGTTCTATACTCAGTGATGTCGTTGGAGTTGATGGACTCACTTATCTTCCAAGCCTTCCGCTGTTATCGTTATTAGATGGCCTTAAGCCATATTTATTGTAATAAGTTCTCTTGCTCGATGTAATAAGTGTGTGATTGCTACTCTGTTATAAATCGTTCAAGTACTGTGTGGTGTCAGCATTACTGATCCAGGGATGACACCGGAGCACAGAGATTGGACCGTTTGAGGTCTGGTCACTACAACCCGAGCCAGTTCAACCACGCCGTCCTGCGCCTCACCGCTGCCACTCCAACTTCGCCACCCTCCACCGCACCGGTGTAGTTCCTGCTACGCCGTCCTTCGCCGCCTCGGATCTACTTACCCTCCGCCGACATACGACCACGGCAACACAGTCAACAATTTGGCCATGGGTTCGTCCAAGCCTGCACCCTCCAGAACATCGGTTTCCCTAGTAAAAAGAAGAAGATTGGCGCGACATCTGGAGTTGACCACACCAGCAACCGAAAAAGGTACTCATCTTCCCTTATTCGTGCAAATCTTACGTCTCTGCTTGCACGGTATTCATCCCACGGAAGACACTAGTTGACCGCTTCTTCTTGATACTAGATGTTCCTAGTAACTCGCGATGCACAAGGTTTCTCCTCATATACTATTTCACCTTAGCTAGAGGTCCGCCGCCCCCCTGAATTTCAATTTCTGGCCAGTTTATTCCCAATTAACAGAAGCATTCCCCGGTGTAATAGGCGCTAGTACGCCTATTACGCCGGGGAAGCAACGCCTTGGTGTTTATCTTAGGGGCATGTGCGGCCTAGAGCTACTGGCGCCCAATCTGGAGGTTGGCCTGGATTAAAGGGATGGCCTGGGGGCGCTGCCAAGCATGGCGGTGGTGTGAGGTCGATGGGAGGGCGGGGCGGCGGAGGCAGGGGTCTGGGCCGATGGTCGCTGGCGGTTCGAGAAAGGTCGTCAATAGTGGCTGGCGGGAGGTAGACGAAGGCCATCTGCCCGTTCCTTATAGATCGGACGGTTCATTAAAAAATCGACTGACCTATTTTTTTAGTCGACTGTTATCTTAGATATGACCACATGTGGTGGTGTGCTGGAGGAGTACCTGCATTTCATGTGCTCATATATTACAAAATCATACGGAGTAGAATCTAATTTTGTTTGCCATGCAATGTTGTAGAGCTATCATATGTCTCCTGTCATTTATTTTTCAGCCACCTGCTATCTGCTACTTTTACAGTGCACTAGTTCTGCACACACTTCACCCTTACTCTCACTATTGTGTTTTTATGCAAGGGTATTTCAGACTCTGCTGCCATGAGAGAAGCCAAAAAGAAAAGAGAGAAGTCACTCCAGCTTCGTATGCGGGTAGGCAAGACACGTTACAGCGTTATAAAGGGTGCAATGTCAGCACATGGAGACGGTAAACGTAGCTCTGGAGTTGATGACCTCGCTCGCAATGAACCACCATCCCAGGTGCTTGCTTTAACTTCGCGGTGTCATATGTGGTTGCATGTTCCATATGGTGTCCAGCTTGTATTCGAAAGGCCGAAGTCGGTAAGATAAGGAAAGATATTTTTTTACATGAACCACCATCCCGTGAGCACCAGAAGACAAATAGCTAGTCAGGGCACTAGCCGAGCCAGTGACAAGCCTAGCAAAGATATGCATCACCTGGAAGCCAACTAAAAAGCTGCGATGGTGGTGAAGCAGCCCGGCTCCCACCAGGCTCTCAGGTCCTAGATGATCATGCTCACCACTCCAACCGAATGTCTAGCTTGTATTGCTTCCAATTTGGTTAAATTGCATCTGCTTAGCTTACACATTATACCTTTGAATATGACATGCCTTTCTGTTTTTGGTACATACTAGTACATATGTGTATTAACCATGTTCTTACATCAAACTAATGTTCTTGTGTATCCCTCATCAATCACTTATGACGAGGCAGGCAGGCAGGCAAGGGGACTACTCCTCATTTAAAGAATGCAGCGTCAGCCTCCCGACATGATTCTCAAGAAACAGAAATGCTAGATGAAGATAGTGAACGTAGCTCTGTAGTTGATTACAGCATTTCCCCTACACTAGCATCATAGGTGCTTGCTCTAACTTGGCAGCGTGATATGTGGTTGCATGTTGCATATGGTGTCTAGATTGTAATTCTTCCAATCTGGTTAAACTGCATGTGCTAGTCTGCTTAGCTTATACATTATACCTGCTAATGTGACATGCCTTCCTGTATTTAGTACATAGTACATCTGTCTATTAAGCATGTCCTTACATAAAACTATTGTTTTTTTATATCCCGCATCAATCAACACGGCGAGACACCTTTAGTATATGCAGTGCGATACTAGTTGCATCTTTCATATGATTTATAGCATGCGCTGCTTCTAATTTGTTGAAATTCCATTTATGATGGGACGCTTTTAACTTGGCAGAGTCATATTGGTTGCATCTTTCATGTGGTGTATAGCTTGCATTGCTTCTTATTTGGTGGAATGGTTTCTGCTTAGTTTACACAAACAGTTGTGAACATGCCATGCCGTCCTATTTTTCATACATATTCCATCCTGGTATCATGTGTTTGCCTTACATCAAAGTAGTGATTGTCAGTATCATGCATGAATGAGTTCTGAAGAGAGAATTTTATTGCTTTTTCTTGTCGGTTTTACTTGACAATTCAAAATCAATAAAGCGGAAGGAAGTTAGCAAGGCAGCGGATAAAGGTGCTCCTTCTGAACGGAGGGCCTCTACAGTTTCTACTCCTCCACACCCCCAAGATGATTTCCAAGACAACACATGCATAGACACTCAACAAAGCTATGTTTATGATGAGCACGTCTCCCCTAGTGCAGCATCACCGGTGCTCCCTCTAACTTGGCACTGTTATATGTGGTTGCATGTTATGTATGATGTCTAGCTTGTATTGCTTCTAATTTTGTTGAATTCCATCTGCTTACTTTACACATTATACTTGAATAAGACACGTGTTCCTATTTCTAGAACATACAATATATGTCTATCACACCATGTTCTTACATCAAATTACTACTGTTGTGTAACCTGCAACAATCACTTATCATAATGCACATTTGACTTCGGAGTGTGATATAGGTTACATCTCACATTCTTTTCTAGCTTGTACTACTAATTTGTTGAAATGGCACTTACGACGAGACATTTTTAACTTGGTAGAGTGATATTCGTTGCATCTTTCATATGGTGTCTAGCTTTCATTGCTTCTAATTTGTTGAAATGCCTTCTCCTTAGTTTACACATCATAAGCTATGAATATGCAATGCTGTGAATATGCAATGGCACTAATGACGAGAGACCTCTAACATGGTAGTGTGATGTTGTTTGCATCTTGCATATGATTTATTTCTTGTACTGATTCACATTTGTTTAAACGCCATTTATGATGAGACACTGTTAACTTGGCAGAGCGATATTTGTAGCACCTTCATATGGTGTCTACCTTCCATTGCATTGCTTCTAATTTGGTGAAATGTCTTCTTCTTAGTTTACACATCATAGTTCTGGTTATCTCTTCCGTCCTGTTTTTCATACATATTACATCCTCCTATCATGTGGTTGTCTAACATCAAAGTTCAGTTCGTCTACATCACGCATCAATTTGTTCTGAAGAACTAAATTGTTATTCATTTTTCTTGTCGGCTTGACTTAACATGGCATAGAGAAAGAGGAAGAAACATAGAATGGCAGGGAATGAGAAGAGGATGAATCCTGCAGATTCTGCTGGTACTGTTGGTGCAATAGAAGGTCAAAGTACAGCGGAAAATTCTACAAACACGGCATCCCATGCTACACGAGTTGCAAAAAAAGCCAAACAGAAACAAATAGCTGCCACCAAACAAGCAGAGACATCCCTAGTTCTTGCAACACCTACCACAGTACTACCAGCTACACGACTTACTCGTGCGTCAACTGAGCTAGCAGCACGTTCCCAAGATCCCTTGCCACCTGACACTACTTCCCAAGCACTCTTGACACAAGATGAGTTGGCAATATCAGATGAACCTTCTGAGCTTCAACAGCAAGAAGGTAGTTGCTGGAGTCAAGTTACAGTTGCATGCTTCTTTATATGTAGTCTCACAGTTTGATGTACACTAACACTTCCTATGTTCGTTGTTGGACTAGCACCTAGGCGCAAGAGGAAACAAACATTAGGGATAATGCTCGATAGGTTAACTAAATCTAGAGGCGGAAGAATGGAGATCCATTTTTTGGCAGGTTTAAAAAGGCCGCGTGATGCTATAGAGTGAGCCAAGTTAGCAGAGGTAGCGGTTGCCGTTATGTGTCATGTACGTATCCTCCCAACATGGATTTAGTACAGGAATGACAAAGACGAAACCCAATTCAACACCTTCCTCGACCATTTATCTTTAAGTATGGTTATGTATGGAAACTAGTAATATCGTCTTGCTCTGTCCCATACTTTCTAGGTTGCTGATAATGAGACTCCCATAATTTTCAATAGATGAGGTTCAAGTTGGATAGCCAAGATGATGCAACCAGACAAGCTTGCACCCATGTTTTCTAGTCTGCTCTGCGACAATATCGGTATAACTTGAGGAAAACTCACTTTGAAGGCAAGGCTAATAGTGAACTTTCCCAAACATCTCCAGTGGAAAATATATCGGATGAAGACTAGAGGGGCCTTGTTAAACACTGGTCTGATCCGAAGTATCAGGTACATTATATATATGTGATCAGATCACATGTTGAAGTCCTATTTATGCATGTGCCACACAAATCTATCTTCTTGTAGGTGAACTATTCAAAGAACAAGGCCAACCGTATGAAAGTGAAATTCCAACAGACGACGGGATCTCGTAGCTATATTGCACACTGCGAGGCTCTTGTAATTAGCTGCTATTTCACTCTTTTCGCTGTACCATATTATTAGATCTATATTGACTTGTTTGAAATGCAGAGGAAAGCCCGTAAGGACCAAAAAGTACCTGAACCAAATGCTGTGGAAATCTTCAAGGACTGTCACACCAACAAGAAGAAGGGCATTGTCGGTGTCAAAACCGGTGGATCTTGGGAAGGGGGTCCCGAACTATGCGTCTAGGATCGATGGTAACAGGAGGCAGGGAACACAATGTTTTACCCAGGTTCAGGCCCTCTTGATGGAGGTGAAACCCTACGTCCTGCTCGATTTATTCTTGATGATATGGGTATTACAAGAGTTGATCTACCACGAGATCGGAGAGGCTAAACCCTAGAAGCTAGCCTATGGTATGATTGTATGTATATATCTATCGACTAGCCTGGCCTCAGTTTATATAATGCACCAGAGGCCTAGGATAACAAGAGTCCTAGCCGAATACGCCGGTGGGGAGGAGTCCTTGTCTTGATCACCAAGTCTTGTAGAATCTTCCATGTATGCGGCAGCTGTCCGAACTGGCCCATGAGTATACGTCCATGGGGGTCCTCGGCCCAATCTAACAGATCGGGAGATGACGTGGTGAGTACCCCCTAGTCCAGGACACCGTCAGTAGCCCCCTGAACCGGTCTTGAAGTTAGAGACGCTCCTCGATTCTTCTAAACTATTCTTCATCTTCGGTTGTCGGTCTTCGTGTATTACGCCACAATATGCACCATATTGACTTAAGCGATTTGCAAGTTGGGTTGCCTCGCTCCTGTGCTTACCCCTACGTTCCCGATTGTTCGGCTAGGGAGTAAAGGGAGCACCTCTGCGATTGTCATGATCGGGTCGCCCGAGCCGGACCTCAGACTGGGTGAAGCCGAAAGCTAGCGCTCTTATAGTTTTCAATGATGGTCGGCACACAACGGAACTCATGAGTACAAAAAATCTATTGCACAAGTCTCATAATAGCAATGAGCACCGAAGAAAGGTATCGGTGGGGGTACTATTTTCTTCGAAGATGCTTCTTACACTTCACGGTAATATAGCATAAGTTCCCTGAGCGCGCTTTGTCTATTACAACCTTATGGCCTGATTGCCTGGTTATTGGAAACACCATCGATATTTGTAACACCCCGGATGTAACTTTCCCAATTTGTACTCCAACTCTTGCCGTTTCGGCGTTAAGTTATTTTATTTTTTTGGGTTCGGGTCTTTGTCTCCGTGTGTTGTTATCGTTGTCATGCATCCCATATCTTGTCATCATGTGCATCGCATTTGCATATGTGTTCATCTCATGCATTCGAGCATTTTCCCCGTTGTCCGTTTTGCATTCCGGCGCTTCGTTCTCCTCCGGTGGTCATTTCTAGCTTTCTTTTGTGTGTGGGGATTAAACATTTCTGGATTGGACCGAGACTTGCCAAGCGGCCTTGGTTTACTACCGGTAGACCGCCCGTCAAGTTTCGTATCATTTGGACTTCGTTTGATACTCCAACGGTTAACCGAGGCACCGAAAAGGCCTCGTGTGTGTTGCAGCCCAAAACCCCTACAATTTGGCCCAAAACCCACCTAAGCCTTCTCCATCATCTAGAGCGTTCGATCACGATCGCGTGGCCGAAAACCGCACCTCATTTGGACTCTCCTAGTTCCCTCTATGCCTATATAAAGGCCTCTCCCCGAAATCCCGGGTCTCCCCTCGTCCCTAACCCTAAAATCCCAGATCCGCCGCCGCCGGACAACGTCCGCGCCGAGTCGGACGTGTCTGACCTGCACGCCGCCGCCCGCAGCCACTCCGGGCCTGCCACGTGGCAAGCCGCCGCCGCCACCGCCCGCGGCCCGCAGGGCCCGAGGAGAGCCCCCGCGGCCCGGGCCTCCTCCGCCGCCGCCCGACCTTCTCCTCCTCCCGCGCCGCTCGCCGGCTCCCTGCCGCCACCGCGCCGATGCCGTGCCTCCGCAGCTCCGCCGCTCGCCGCCCGGCCGCTCGCTGCCCGGCCGCCGCGTCTGTGCCGCCTCGCCGCCGCCTCAACGCCGCCCTCGGCCTCGCCTCCTCTCCGGCGACCCCGCCGCTCTCCGCCGTCCTCCTCGTTGCCTCCGGCTGTCTACAGTGAACTCCAGTGAGATTCCGTCGAACCTTGATCCGCATGCGATCCAGATCTGAAAATATCTCCTCGGGTTGACTTTTTCTCTCGCAACCCTAGCCCATATGCTCATGTTCATAGCCTCGTAACTTTGCATCCGTACTTCCGTTTTTGGCATATAGCATATCAAAATGTTCATCTCAGAGAGTACATCATTTCATTCCATTGCATCATTTTCATTTTAGTTCATCTTGATGCCCGAAATGCTGTTAGAAGAGGGCTACTTGAGATTATTGTCAGATCTGCTACTCCATTTAGCCTTGTCATTTTTGCCATGATTAATGTGTGCATGATATGCCCTTGAGCTCTACATATGTTTTTTTAAGGGTTTTGCCATCTTTCCAGAGGTGCAACCCATGTATTTATGTGATGTGTGTGGTGCCTAGCACAAGCTTGCAAAGTGGTGCACTTGGTATTCCTGTTTTCAGGGACTTAGCATTTCCACTAAGTCCTTGAGCTGTTTATCTCATATGGCCATATGTTCATGTTGTTTCCTAGTGATCCGTGCCTCTTTTGAGGATGATCAGTAAGGATGTTTTGTTAATCTTGTAGTGATCTATCCATCCATGTCTTTGTTTGAAATTATGGAGCACCCTAGCTTGAGTCGATCGAGCTCTACTTTTGCTACTTTGTGAATCTGGGCAGATTGTCAACTTGTTTGCAATTTTGCCGATGCTGTTGTAGTTGATCCGTGCATGCTAGATTATTGTTCTTGCCATGTCTAGCTTGCATTTTGTTCCTTCTTGATGGGTGTATTCTTAGCTTGTCATGACTTGCCCTGTAGTGAGTGCATCGAGCTCGTAAACATGCCTATTTGATATCTGTTTTCAGCATGCTCCAGTTTTCACTAAGGCTGAAAACTGATAATTTTTTTGCTATGTTCACATGCTTGCAATTGTATTTTCTGATCCCTTTTGGCTCAAGGTCACCAAGGGACTTTTGTTAAGCTCTTTGAGTAGCTCCATGCCATGCTTTACTTTGCCATGTTCAGGTCCTGTAGCATGTAGTTTTGTTGCTCCGAAGAGTGCTACCTGATCTGAAATTCCAGACAAGTGTTAATTTCACCAAGTCTGAGATCTGTTTGCCATATGCATTTTTGCCATGCTTGTTTGAACCTGTTAATGGATGAATTGGCCGTAGCTCAGTGCTAGACTTTTGTTAAGCATCTTGAATGCATCCCTGCCATGTACTTTGTTGTCATGTTTGGGTGCTGTAGCATGTTCATTTTGTTGCATTTAGATGGCTACTTGCTGTAAATCGCAGACCGGTGTCATATTTGAATCGCTTGCCATTTCCAAACCGTAACTCCGATTCCGGCGTTCTTTATATCGTTTTCAAGCGATTTCATCTCATCTTTCCAGTGGCACACTTGGATTCCCAAGTTGAGGCCAGGTTCATGCATTTCTTGTCACATCTTGCATATGCATCCCGCATCGCATCCCGCATAGCACATCATCTTTGCATCATATTGTTTGATCCTTGCACGTGGTTGATTGTGTCCTTGTTGCTTGTTTGTCTTGTTTGGGTAGAGCCGGGATACGAGTTCGCTAATGAGGAGCCCGTTGAGTTTTTCTTTCGAGGATCCAGTCTACTCTGACAACTGTGCAGACAAGATGATCATACCCTCGAGATCACTACTATCTTTGCTATGCTAGTTTGCTCGCTCTTTTGCTATGCCAATGCTACGATGCCTACCACTTGCTTTCAAGCCTCCCAAATTTGCCATGTCAAACCTCTAACCCACCATGTCCTAGGAAACCGTTGATTGGCTATGTTAGCGCTTTGCTCAGCCCCTCTTATAGCGTTGCTAGCTGCAGGTGAAGATCGAAGGCCGTTCCTTGTTGGAACATTTATTTACTTGTTGGGATATCATCATATTATCTTGTTATCTTAATGCATCTATATACTTGGTAAAGGGTGGAAGGCTCGGTCTCTCGCCTAGTGTTTTGTTCCACTCTTGCCACCCTAGTTTCCGTCATATCGGTGTTATGTTCCCGGATTTTGCGTTCCTTACGCTGTTGGATTATAATGGGAACCCCTTGATAGTTCGCCTTGATTAAAGCTTTTCCAGCAATGCCCAACCTTGGTTTTACCATTTGCCACCTAGCCTCTTTTCCCTTGGGTTTCCGGAGCCCGAGGGTCATCTTATTTTAGCCCCCCCCGAGCCAGTGCTCCTCCGAGTGTTGGTCCCACCGAGCGATGTCCGGGGCTACCAGGGGCAACTCTGGGCTGGCCTACCCGACGTCTTGCTCATCTGAGTGTGCCCTAAGAACGAGATATGTGCAGCTCCTATCGGGATTTGTCGGCACATTCGGGCGGTGTTGCTGGTCTTGTTTTAACCTGTCGAAATGTCTTGAAGAACCGAGATACCGAGTCTGATCGGAACGTCTTGGGAGGAGGTCTATTCCTTCGTTGACCGTGAGAGCTTGTCATGGGCTAAGTTGGGACTCCCCTGCAGGGATTTGAACTTTCGAAAGTCGTGCCCGCGGTTATGGGCAGATGGGAATTTGTTAATGTCCGGTTGTAGATAACTTTAACCTTAACTTAATTAAAATGAATCAACTGAGTGTGTTACCGTGATGGCCTCTTCTCGGCGGAGTCCGGGAAGTGGACACGGTGTTGGAGTAATGTTTGCGCAGGTTGTTCTCTAGTTTCTCGCTCGCGCTTTGCCTCCTCTTCTCGCTCTCTTTTGCGAATAGGATAGCCACCATACTTGCTAGTCGCTTGCTGCAGCTCCACATATATTTTACCTTGCCTTACCTATAAGCTTAAATAGTCTTGATCGCGAGGGTGCGAGATTGCTGAGTCCCTGTGGCTCACAGATTACTATTACACCAGATGCAGGGCCTGATGATTCCGCTCCAGGTGACGCGTTTGAGCTCAAGTGGGAGTTCGACGAGGACTCTCAACGTTACTATGTTTCCTTTCCTGATGATCAGTAGTGGTGCTCAGTTGGGGGTGATCGGGACCGTGTCGCATGTTGGGTTCTCTTTTATTTTGGTGCCGTAGTCGGGCCATGAGTGTTTGGATGACGTAATGTTATTTATGTACTTGATTGACATGGCGAGTGTAAGCCAACTATGTTATCTCCCCTTTATTATTTATATTACATGGGATGTTGTGAAGATTGCCTAACTTGCGACATATGCCGTCAATGCGATTATGTCTCTAAGTCGTGCCTCGACACGTGGGAGCTATAGTCGCATCGAGGGTGTTACAAGTTGGTAATCAGAGCCTTCCCCGACCTTAGGAGCCCCATTGCTTGATCATTTTTAGCAGCCGAGTTGTGTCTAGAAAAATGTTTTGAGTCATTTAAGAATTATATATCGGAGAGTTTAGGAATTCTTTTTACTTCCCAGTCTCCTCATCACTCTGGTAAGGCATCCTGACGTAGAGTTTTGACTCTTCTCTTCTCAAATTTCACTAAAAAAAATTTAGGATCACGCGGGTATCTTGGAATCGTTCCGATGGTTTTATGATGAGAACATTGTCTTGGTGCCCCCTGTCAGGGGTTTTGTGGAAGTGTCCCGGGGAGTTGAGCTCTGAGGTGTGGTCATCATAATTTTATCGTTGCAGTTCTGGAATACCTGAGTTTAGTACGCCGACATCGAAAATCTCTTTTATGCAGTTCGTTGGTGAGATAACCTCGACGCCACCCAGTACTGGGCGGGAGTTCGGGAGTATCGCCATAACTTGTATAACGGATGCTTTTTGAAGGTTGAGGTAGAAGGTTTCCGAAGGTTTCTTGGTTATGTGTTGAAGGATGGATACAGCTGGATGTAGGATTTGATAGTTTGGGTGAGATATTATGCTTCCCCTGTATCCCCAACACCTGATTGCATAACCGGAAAGGTTCGGGAGTTTCATAGGTGGGAATTCTTGTAGCTCTAGTTCTTCTTCCACGGATATTGGTTTGACATTGGGATTTCTTACCGATTATTCGTTCTTGATCCGTACCTTGTTGATTTATTTCTCTACCTTAATTCTATGTGGCTTCTCAATTTATGGATATGTGACCATTTCAAGAGGAATGCATTCGTTCATTTTGTTTGGATGTGAAGACTATATGTTGCAATTTTCATTCCGTTGGATTCAGCTTCAATATTTGCCTATCAATGTGCTAATGGATGTCAACCTCTTCAGGATGGCTCCTCCAACGCGCACGACTCCAAATCCTGATCCGCCACCACCACCACCTCCTCCGGAGGCATGGCAAGCTGTGATGGCCACAACCAATGCAAACACACAGTTGATCATGCAAATTCTTCAAGAGCGCAATCAAGACAACCAAGGGAATCAAGGCAACAATCAGAATCACTTTGCTTCACTCAACCAATTCCTTGCTAATGGGCCAAAGACTTTTAGCAATTGTGTTGAGGCAACCGATGCTGAGGATTGGCTCGTGGATCTGTGCAAGCATTTCGAGTGCAGTAACGTCAGGCCTGAGGACTTTGTCAAGTTCGCTTCCTTCCAACTCAAAGATCAAGCTGCAGAATGGTTCCAGCAGTACAAGGACTCCAGAGGTGGATGTGTTATCACTTGAGATGAATTCCGTCAAGATTTCTGAGCTCACCATATTCCTTAGAGCGTGGTTGAAAGCAAGCGTGAGGAATTCCGCAACCTGAAGCAAGGCTCTTTGTCTGTCTATGACTACAACAAGTTGTTCCAGAAGCTCGCCCGCTTTGCCAAGCAGGACGTCCCTGATGAGAAGAGCATGATATATCAGTTCAGGGGTGGCCTCAAAGAAGAAATTCAGCTAGCTCTTGTTCTCTTTGAGCCCTTGAGGTATGATGAGTTCTACAACATGGCACTGAAGCAAGAGGCTGCTCAGTTGAGGTGTGATGCTTCCAAGAAGCGACTCAGAGATGTTACTCCTTCTTCCTCTACTCAAGTGGCCAAGCAGCAGAAGTATTGGCTTCCTCCTCCTCCATTCCGTCAGCCGTATCAGCAGAAGAGCAAAGGTGGCAGTGGTTCTTCCCACCCACCCAACCCTGGCTTTCAGAACAAGACTTCGTCTCAAGCTCCAAGATCGAGTGCTCCGTATCACCGTCCGCTTTCAGAGGTCACGTGCAACAAGTGCCAATAGAAGGGTCACTATGCCAACAAGTGTTTCAACCAGAGGCATCTTCTTCCTCCTCATCCTGTGAGATCGGCAAGTACAACTGTGGTCAAGCATAACCCCAAGTCCGCCAAAGTCAACTTGCTGAATGCAGCTCAGGCAGAGGACTCACCAGATGTGATCATGGGTAACCTTCCTGTTAATGACATTCCCGCAAGAGTTCTTTTTGAAACTGGTGCATCTTTATCATTTTTATCGAAGCCTTTTGCATCTATGCATGATGTGCATACTATTGATTTGCCTAAGCCGATAGCGGTTTCTTCTCCGAGTTTGTTCATGAACACCAAAATGATGGCTCCGGATGTTACTATCACGTTGGGCGATTACAAGTTTCTTTCTTCTCCAATGGTTCTTGGTAACTCGGATATTGATCTTATTCTTGGAATGGATTGGCTTACTAAGCACAAGGCTCAGCTTGATTGTCCAGCCAGGCAGATTCAATTGACTCATTCGTCTGAGGATGTAATTGTCTTTGTCGCTCGTGATGATACTATCCGTCTATTTTCTCTCAATGAGAAGGGTGAATTGGATGCTATCCCGCAAATTCCAGTCGTTTGCGAATATCAAGACGCCTTTCCAGAAGAGCTTCCAGGAATGCCTCCGCACCGGCCAGTTGAATTCGTTATTGATCTTAAGCCTGGTACGGAACCTGTGTGCAAACGTCCTTACAAGCTCGGACCTGAAGAGTTGAAGGAGCTGAAGAAGCAACTCGATATTCAAGAGAAAATGGGTCTTATCCGGCCTAGTTCTTCTCCGTGGGGTTGTGGTGTTCTTTTTGTGAATAAGAAGGATGGAATGGACCGACTTTGTGTTGATTACCGTCCATTGAACAAGAAGACCATCAAGAACAAATACCCACTTCCCAACATCAATGAGCTGTTCGAACAACTCAAAGGTGCCCAAGTATTCTCCAAGCTTGATCTCCGTATGGGCTATCATCAGATTCGTATCCGTGAGCAAGATATTCCCAAGACGGCTTTCAGGACAAGCTATGGTTCATATGAATACACTGTCATGTCTTTTGGCCTCGTCAACGCTCCTCCGACTTTCTCTCGCATGATGAATTTCATCTTCAACGCCTACACCAATGACTTCGTTTTGGTCTATCTCGACGACATTCTGGTTTTCTCCAAGAACAAGGAAGATCATGCCAAGCACTTGCATTTGGTTCTTGATAAGCTTAGAGAACACAGGTTCTACGCCAAGTTCTCCAAGTGTGAATTTTGGCTCGATGAGGTTCTTTATCTTGGTCATATCATCTCTGCCAAGGGCATTGCCGTGAATCCTGAGAAGGTGTCTGCAATTGTGAATTGGGAACCTCCTCAGAACGTGAAGCAACTCCGTAGCTTCCTCGGTCTCGCAAGCTATTGCCGAAGATTCATTGAAAACTTTTCTAAGATCGTGAAGCCTCTCTCTAATCTTCTTCAGAAGCACGTCAAGTACATTTGGTCTCCGGAGTGTGACATTGCTTTCAACACTTTGAAAGAGAAATTGATCACTGCTCCAGTTCTGACTCCGCCTGATGAATCCAAGTCGTACGAGGTCTTTTGTGATGCCTCTCTCCAAGGTCTTGGCGCAGTGTTGATGCAAGAGAAGAAAGTTGTTGCTTATACCTCTCGCCGGTTGAAGCCAAGTGAGAAGAACTACCCCACTCATGATCTCGAGTTGGCGGCAGTTGTGCATGCTCTTTTGACTTGGAGACATCTTCTATTGGGAAGAAAAGTGGACATTTTCACTGATCACAAGAGTCTCAAGTACATCTTCACTCAGCCAAATCTCAACCTCAGGCAAACTCGATGGGTCGAAATGATTCAAGAGTATAATCCGAGTATCGAGTATACTCCAGGCAAGGCCAATGTGATTGCTGACGCTTTGAGAAGGAAAGCTTATTGTAACAGTCTGATTCTCAAGCCTTATCAACCCGAGCTTTGTGAAGCTTTCCGCCAACCTTCAAGTCTCTCCTACCTTGGAAGACCAGATTCGCCAAGCTCAGCTTCTTGATGCTATGGTGAAAAAGGTGAAGATTGGGGTTGCCAAGAGTCAACCCAAGTACAAGTGCTACCGCCTTGATGACAAGGACACTCTCTTCTTCGAGGATCGTATTGTTGTGCCCAAAGGTGACCTCCGTAAAGTGATCATGAACGAGGCTCACAATTCTCTCCTCTCCATCCACCCTGGGAGCACGAAGATGTATCAGGACCTTAAGCAGGCTTATTGGTGGACTCGAATGAAGCGCGAGATCGCTCAATTCGTGAATGAATGTGATGTCTGCAGAAGAGTGAAGGCAGAACACCAAAGGCCAGCAGGCCTCCTCCAACCTCTTGCCATTCCTGAATGGAAGTTTGACCACATAGAGATGGACTTCGTGACTGGGTTTCCATAGTCCAAGCGTGGCAATGATGCTATATTCGTTGTCATCGACAAACTCACTAAAGTGGCTCACTTTCTGCCTATCAAAGAGTCGATCACTGCAGCTCAATTGGCGGAACTCTATACCTCTCGTATTGTCTCTCTGCACGGTATCCCACAAGTGATCTCTTCAGACCGTGGCAGCATCTTTACCTCCAAGTTTTGGGATTCTTTTCAGAAGGCCATGGGCACCAACATCCGCTTCAGCACAGCTTTCCATCCTCAAACTAGCGGTCAAGTCGAGCGTGTCAACCAGATTCTTGAAGATATGCTCAGGGCTTGTGTGATCTCCTTCGTCATGAAGTGGGAGGATTGTCTTCCTTATGCTGAATTCTCCTACAACAACAGTTTCCAATAAAGTTCGGGCAAGGCCCCATTTGAAATTCTGTATGGTAGGAAGTGCCGTACCCCTCTCAACTGGTCTGAAACCGGTGAACGTCAGCTTTTGGGTAATGACTTAATCACAGAGGCAGAGGAAATGTGCAAAGTCATTCGAGATAACCTCAAAGCAGCCCAATCCCGTCAGAAGAGCTACTATGATAGTAAGCATCGTGATTTGGCTTTCGAGATCGGAGATCATGTTTACCTCCGCGTCTCTCCTATGAAAGGTACTCGTCGCTTTGGTATCAAAGGGAAACTTGCCCCTAGATACGTGGGACCTTTCAAGATTGTCAGCAAGAGAGGCGACCTCGCCTATCAACTCGAGCTTCCTTCAAACTTTGCAAATGTTCATGACGTGTTCCATGTCTCCCAGCTCCGAAAGTGCTTCAAGACTCCTGATCGCACCGTCAACTTCGAGGACATTGAGCTCCAAGAAGATCTCTCCTATCGTGAGCACCCAGTTGCTATTCTTGAAGAGACTGAACGCAAGACTCGCAACAAGTCAATCAAATTTCTCAAAGTCAAGTGGTCACACCATTCCGACCGTGAAGCTACCTGGGAACGCGAGTATCACCTCCGTTCTGAGTACTCGGCGTTCTTTCAGTCCTAGATCTCGGGACGAGATCCTTTTGTAGTGGTGGAGTGTTGTAACACCCCTGATGTAACTTTCCCAATTTGTACTCCAACTCTTGCCGTTTCGGTGTTAAGTTATTTTATTTTTTTGGGTTCGGGTCTTTGTCTCCGTGTGTTGTTATCATTGTCATGCATCCCATATCTTGTCATCATGTGCATCGCATTTGCATACGTGTTCATCTCATGCATTCCGGCGCTTCGTTCTCCTTCGGTGGTCATTTCTAGCTTTCTTTCGTGTGTGGGGACTAAACATTTCCGGATTGGACCGAGACTTTCCAAGCGGCCTTGGTTTACTACCGGTAGACCGCCCGTCAAGTTTCGTATCATTTGGACTTCGTTTGATACTCCAACGGTTAACCGAGGGACCAAAAAGGCCTCGTGTGTGTTGCAGCCCAACACCCCTCCAATTTGGCCCAGAACCCACCTAAGCCTTCTCCATCATCTAGAGCGTTCGATCACGATCGCGTGGCCGAAAACCGCACCTCATTTGGACTCTCCTAGCCCCTCTATGCCTATATAAAGGCCTCTCCCCGAAATCCCGGGTCTCCCCTCGTCCCTAACCCTAAAATCCCAGATCCACCGCCGCCGGACAACGTCTGCGCCGAGTCGGACGTGTCCGACCTGCACGCCACCGCCCGCAGCCACTCCGGGCCTGCCATGTGGCAAGCCGCCGCTGCCACCGCCCGCGGCCCGCCGGGCCCGAGGAGAGCCCCCGCGGCCCGGGCCTCCTCCGCCGCCGCCCGACCTTCTCCTCCTCCCACGCCGCTTGCC